>NC_056745.1:36549002-36664821 GCF_019279795.1 Protopterus annectens
GATCTTTAAATCTAGAGATAAAACTGTTTCAGATTTACAAGCTAAAATATTGGATCTGGAAGCCAGGAGTCGAAGAAATAACATCATTATTCGTGGTTTACCTGAATCTTATGACAATAAAAACTTGTTATCTGTGACTAAAAATATCTTTGAAACACTGTTAAATTGTGAAGCTTCTTCAAAATCTATAATTGTAGAGAGAGCACACAGAGCACTGCGTACAAAGCAAGATTCTTCCACACCAAGGTTAATTTATACTAAGTTACTAAACTTTCAAGACACTTTCCAGATCCTAGAAATTGCTAAAACAAAGAAACAATTCATATGGAAGTCTCACAAACTATAATTTTCCCAAGATCTTCCTGCACAGATCAAATTAAATAGACAAAAACTAGCCCCCTATTGTGCTGACTTGATAAAAAGAGGGATTAGATTTCGAATGGCATATCCTAATACCTTGTCTTTCACAGCTAATGACAAAAGATTTGTATGTTCAGATCCTAAAGATGCAAAAGACATTTTTCTTAAAACATTTAAAAAGCTTCCTGACACTGTATCTTAATATTCTACTGTTAAAGAACTACAATAAGGTTTGATCTTTTCTTTTCTTTAATCTGACAGTATTTGTGTTACATGATTTGTAATTCTGGTGTGACATAATTATATTAGCTTAAGAACTTGTCATGTAATTTACACATGATGGATTTGGTGTGACAGTGTGCAGTGACAGGATATATGCTTGTTAGATTTGTGTGGATTAATAGAAGCATTTAAATTGCTGTATTTACTTTTTCTCTTTCTCTCACATATGCTTGCTGTGTAAATAGATAATATGTTAATTTTACTACAAGCTTTTGAGTTACAGCCTTCTGTGTAAGCTAAATGATTTTTGGAGGGAAAAACATTCCATCTCAACATTCTAGCAAGAAAATCTTCCCCTCAGAGTTCCAGCTGATGCTCTGCATGAACATGCACACTACAGTCTCTCTGAGATGGATGGTGATGTCATCATTTGTGAGGAAAGAAGGACAGTTTCAAATACACAAGTCTGCTTGTTTTCAACAAGTATTCAATAGCACTAACTTTTTAATAGATCTGGCTATTATTTAAAGTGTTTTCTCTTCATAAATGAAGGTTGCTTTTAAATTTAAACAGATTCATGTCACATAATATATTCAGTGACTTTTAGTGTGTCTGCATGACTTCAAAGCAAGCTGCTACTTTCATAAAGCAGAGTGAAAATGTTTCTGGAAACAAATGAACAGGTTAGTTTTATATATTAAAATTCTAAAGGATGTGTAAAGAAATGAACATATTTTCCTATTCAGAATATTTTTCATACAATATTTTATATTATACTGAAGTGTTTAATTTGACAAATGTTACAAAGTATACCTGTTCATATGAAAGTTTCATGTTCTTTCTATTCTCTGCTCTCTTTCTTCTCAGAGGCTGGATGTGATATTTATGATTAGTAGTTTATGTTTAAGAAAGCCTTTACTTATTTGAAAGGTTTGAAATAACTATCTTTAATATGATTAGCTGAATCTACATGTATATATTTAAGCCCTTAGATTTACTGCATTTAGCTTGATTGTTTCTGTTTTAATTAGATGTTCAAAATGTTTACTTTAAAAGCCTTGTCTTTTCATGCTGTTTTGCTATGTTACATCTATAGCTTAGAAGAATAGTATGGCTACATAACCTAACAGAGTCATTAGTAAAATATTCAAAAAGTAGATTTAAAATTATATGTATGCACATTGTTGTACATTCAGTCCAATATATATGATGCTGTTTAAGTTACTATTTAATAATATAATTATACTTTATTCATGTATATTAACTAGTGCTAAAACCTTACAGCTTATAATATTTCATTTTGAATAGTTCCTGTACTATTATTATCTAGTTAATAGATGCATCTCCAGACAGAATTGTTTTTCATTTTGAGATATGGTTGCTTGGTAGTTGTTTTTTGCTTTATTTGAACTATAACTAAATACTCATTCTACAGGTATTAGTGCTTTTATCATACTAATGGTAATGTTGATTAATGAAATTATCACTAAAGTACTAAAGAAGGTTCAGTAGATAGTGCATGACTATTATCTTTAGTTCAGTAATGCTATGCTTATTTACTTTTATTATAATGTTACCAGTTGGTTTTGTTATACTTATATATGTTATCTTACATATCTTTCAGTTTTAATTGTATTACTTCTTATGATAGAGTGTTCTAGTTAAGCAGAGTGTGATTTATTTATTATTTACTTGTTTCTCTTTCTCTTGAAATACTTGAGGAAATACATTTAATCACTATAAATTTCAATTTAAGGATAGGAGCTTTAGATTAGTATTAGAAGTAGGGATTAAGCATGTTGGACGTCTTGAAATTAGTTAATTTTGTATATATTTTTAGTAGTATTACTCGGACTTTATGTTATGTTAGGCTTCCTTTGAGTAATTTGTATTCTAACTTGAGGTTATTATTATCTATAATTACAATGTTTTTTTATGTTCTTCTGCTCTTCCTTTATCACAAGGGGATTGGTGGGTAGGCACTAGGGTTAGGATAAAGGTTATTATTATACATTTCATGGTTCTTGAAAAACTTTTTTTCTTTTTTTTTCAACAAATGTTATTTGATGACTTGCTTGAATACTTAAAGACTGTTTTTTCTTTTATTTTTTTTCTTCTTCTTTTTAATGTTGTGTTGGATTTGCACCTTGAGTTCACTTTTATAGCATCAATAATGATTATACTTGTAGAATATGCCTGTTGACATAATTTTAGATTATTGGAATGTTAGAGGCATTCAAGATAAAGTGAAAAAGTCACTATTATTTCATATGATCTTTAAATCACAGGCTAACATTTGTTTTATTCAGGAGACCCATATTTCACGTATTGATTGGAATAAAGAGTTAAAAAAAATGGATCAAAAAGATTATAGCTTCAGGTGACTCATCTAACTCCAGAGGTGTAGCTATAATCATTAAACAAAAATTCATTGGGAATATTATTGATGAGAAATTTGATGATGAGGGGAGGTGGTGCTTATTTACCGCTTCTATTGCTGGTTTGGACAAACCCTTATTAATTTTAAATCTATATGGCCCATGTAATTCACAAAATTTGTTCATTTTAAAAATTTACAATATTCTTGCATCCTATAAGGATCATCATATTATAGTGGGTGGTGACTAGAATGCAGTTATAAATCCTGTAATTGATCGTTCCCGCTCCACTGTCACCTATAATCTTCAATCTACTCTGGCTATAAATGATTTGATGACAGAATATAATTTAATAGATCCCTCCACTGTTAAAAATATAAACAAGAATGATATATATACTTATTATTCTAAGTGCTATCATTCGTGGTCCAGATTAGACTTCTTTCTAATTTCAGATTATATTTCAAAATATATTGTGGACTTTACTACAGAACCCAGATTCTTTTCGGATCACTCAAGAATTTCACTAAAATTGAACATAAAACCCAATATCAAAAATAAAACTATGTTTAATAAGTGGACCTTAAATAATAACTTATTGTCAAATGAAGATATTTGCAAACAAGCATCAGAAATCCTAAATGAAATGGTGAATAGTCTTGAATCATCAGACATTCCTTATGACATACAATGGGCTGCATGTAAAGCAAGATTAAGAGGTTTATTTATTAGTAAAGCTGCTTTTTCAAAAACAATACTTTAAGAAAGAGGAATTCTTAAAATCAAGAATTTCTTCATTGGAAAATCATCTTAGTCTGAACTATGATGCTACTTTAGAAAAACAAATTTTTGATTGTCAGAAAGATTTAATTCTGCTTCACCAAAATAACCTCTCCTTAGCTGAACAAAAGCTACTTGCTTCATATTCAGAGTGGGTCCAGGTTCCATCTAAATTGTTAGCGAGAATTATTAAAGTTAACTTCAGAAATCCAAATATTACATCTTTATCTTATAATAACAGATTATATAATACTGATGAAGAGATTATTCAACTTTTCACCTCTCTTTACACTGAGTTATATTCAGGTTCTTCTAATTCTGTTAAAGATAATCACTCAAAACTCTTTTTAGACTCTTTGCAGTTCCCTAAACTTAATGATAATCAGCAAAACTACTTTCTACCCCTATATCGGTACAAGAAATCTCGGATTCAATAGATAATCTTAAATTGGGTAAATCTCCGGGACCTGATGGTTTTACTCCAGAATTTTTCAAAACTTTCAAATTGGTAGTTCTTCCCTTTCTATTTAAAGTTTACAATCATATAAGAGTTAATGATATCTCAGATATTCATTGGAACACATCCAAAACCATTCTAATTTTAAAAAATAATAAAGATAAATCTGACCCAGTAAATTATAGACCCATTTCTTTAATTAACGTGGATATTAAGATTCTGTCATCTATTCTGGCTAACAGATTGAAACGGATTTTACCCTCAATTATCTCATCAGATCAATCAGGTTTTATGTCTCAGAGACATGCTTGGGATAATACTCTATCTTTAGAGACTATACTTCATCTCATTAAGAAAAATCCAAACCCTATATATGCTTTGATTATAGATGCATCAAATGCCTTTGACAGAGTATGTTGGAACTTTCTATTTCAAACTATGTTATGTTTTAATATTCCCTTATTCTTTATAAATTTTTAAAAGTTTTATACAAGAATATGTTTACTAGACTATACATTAATGGTCAATTTTCTGCTCCGATAAAGATCACTAAAGGAACAAGACAGGGTTGTCCATTGTCCCCTTTTCTTTTCAACATTTATTTAGAACCTTTGCTATTGTTTATTACTCAAAATACTTTTCATAACATCCCTAGAATTCTTAATACTAAGATTCATTTCTCTGCTTTTGCGGATGATTTAGTAATCTACTTTCAAACTCCATTATCTGATTACAGAAAAATAATGAATTCTATTGATTATTTTTCTTTGGTTTCCAACTATCTTTTAAATTCTACAAAAACTCATATTTTCCCCTTAAATCATTTAGCACACAAATCTTTTTTATTTCCAGACGATCATTTTCAGTTTACTTATAATATAAAATATTTAGGAATCAATTTAGAACACAATAATAAATCTTCCTTTCAAAATAATATTAATAAATTATGGAACTCTATATTGTCTGATATGGACAGATGGAAGCATCTAAACCTTTCATTTCTTTCAAGGGTGGCCATTATTAAAATGAATATTCTGCCTAAATTTCTTTACCAATTCTCATCATCTGATCAGATAATTTCAAAAAATTTTTGAGTCTGTAAATAAAGCTTTGGTAAAATTCATATGGTTCCCTAAATCTGTTAGAATTTCCTATTCTAGATTGGCATTTTCGAAGGACAAGGGAGGTTTGGGTTTACCTAATCTTTATCTCTATTATTTGATTGTCTCATCCAATAAACTTCTTACTATCTCTAAATTCAATAACACTTCTTATCCAAATCACTCTTTATGGATAAAATTATGGTATAATTATGTCATTTCTAATAATTTAAATCCTGAAGCTATTCCTTTATCTCTCTGGATAGTTTATTTATTAAAAATATATCTACAGTATTTAAACAAAAGATTAGAGATTTCCAAACCTTACTCAAAATGTGTAAACTAGAAAAGATCTCGCACCATGTTCAGCCAATTCATCTAAACCCAAATATATTATTGGACAATAAACTTTTGAACTTAACAAACTATCCTTTAATTAAAAATCTAAAAGTAGGAGATGTTTTGAAATATCTTGACTTGCCTTTATCTGACTGGCGTAAGTTATTGAAAGTAAACTGGAATTACTCACCAATTCTTACACAACTAAGAGCAATAATTAAAACAAATTTGTATCTCTGGTCCCCATAGACTCACAATTGAAAAACCTTAACATGATTATCAAAATACTTTCATCATCTGATAAAATGCTCTCAAACTCATATAAATTAATTAATTCTTTAATGATGGACCACAACTGTCTTTTATCTAATGTTTGGTTGAATTATAATTCCCAATTGTCAGAATCTCAGAAAGTCCTGGCTATTAGACACACTAAGGAATTTATCCCTTTTAAAAAATTAGCATACACACAATTAATGATTAATAATGATGCCTTCTTTACCCCAATCAAATTAAACAAATTTAACCCAAATAAGTCCCCCTCGTGTTCATGCTGTTCTCATCCCCAAGCAGACCTCCTTCATATTCTATGGTATTGTCATTTTTCTCACAGATTGTGGACATCTTTGAAAGTCAGACTGCAGAAAATGGGATATCAAAAATCCACGTTGACGTGGGAATTTGCTATTCTACATATTCCATTGATTCATCTTTCAAAAGTTGATATTCATGTTATCATTTTTATTTGCTCATTACTAAAACTTTATATAATACAAAATTGGATTGATCGTTCTAAATTAAAATGGGTTACTTTCCAGAAAATGGCTTTTAAATTTATTGATGCTCAAAGATACTTAGGTGGAAGTCCAAAAAAAAAGCTATTAGAAAGGTTGTGTTAGAAAAGGTTCTAAACATATTAAATAGTTAATGTTAAATATTTTTTTTTTCTCTCAGGTTGCCTAACTTGTATATAGTGTACATATGATGTATGTTTTATTTCTAAATAACTTAGCAAAATCTCATGAAGGTTGTTATCACTAGATGAATTGTTATATGTTCATTTATGCCTTCTTGTTATGTATAATCTTTTAATTGCCTTGCTATTCATATAATTAATAAAAAAATTTTTGAGAAAAAAAAGACAGGAAGACACAGGGACAGATACAGTTTTTTTCTTCAGTTTTCTTATTCAGGCTCACAGTAGAGCTCAAGTTTCTAATTCTCCCTTTGGGGTTCCTCTCTCTTTGAGAGCATTTCCAGAATGTGTCAGTGTTTTCAATGGGTGCACTCTGAGATTTCTCAGTCCCTCAAAAAATTGTATCAGATATTTCAGAAGGAATTTCCCGAACCTTCACCAGTTCCTCCAGTTCAGTCAGCTTTAACGGATGCTTGTGTCTCTGCCTGTAATTTCCTGACAGACAGCCTGCTGCCAATAAAAAGGCAGTTAGAATGTATAAAGTTCTTCTGTCTTTTAAAGTTTCTATACACTCTTTGCATTCCTGCTTTAATTCCTCCTACTATTGCTAAACAATTAATTAATTCCTATTCTATCTACTATAATTCTAAGGATGGGGAGATTATTGATGAGTACTGGAAAATAGTTTATGCTTCTGAAACTTTGATTTTCAGAATTTTGAACTGTCAGGCACGTATGTTAAAGTTTATTTTGATCATTTGTGAAAGTATGAGGAATGTTTTGTTTGCAGTTTCTTCACGTGAGGACATTTTTGCTTTAATTATTTAATTGCTTTTATTGTACTAGTCACTAATCTGTGTTTACAGTGTATGACTCAGTTAATAATTCTTCCAGGGCTATGGCCTCTGGTACTCTTTTAAGGAGTATTGCCTAGATGCATTCTCAGAACCTACCAAGAGGATGTGAATAATGGGATTTTATTTTCTCCTTTGGATAGAGGATCACTTTTGATTCCTTTGCTGCAGAGGTGATCAAAAAGTGGGATGAAAGGGAAGTTAAACTAGGGAATCTATAAGATTTTTCTGCCTTCCTTTTTCAAATCTTCTAAGGGATTCTCTAATTCCTCATCCTATTTTAGCAAAATGACATGGGTGTTCCAACATGAATTCTGGAGCCCCAAAACCAAGAGCAGTCCAACTAGCCAATTTCATTTTTGAGGCAGCTTGCCCCCTCCTCTCACCCTTTCAGTCCCCTTTCCCCTCCAGAAAATCTGAATCTCACCTTTCTCTTTGGCAACAGATAATTTCAGTCAAGAGAGCTGTGAAAAGGTTATTGATGGCAGTGAGAGGAAACTCCTGCTTCCCAGGGGGTTAGTTCTTCTTCACCAGACCAGCCTGTCTTATTTCTACCTGTCCTTCTTCACATGCTTTTCCAGGGAGTGATAGAACCAGTTCCTCCTTCCCAAGTGGGTAAAGACTTTTATTCTAGGATATTTTTGTGCCAACATAAGATGGTGCTTGGAGACCAGTTCTGGATCTTTCCTTTTGGACCTGCCTGTTACAGTTTATAACTTTAAAATGATGTCACTTTGCAATCTGTTACTTCTTCTTCCTCGTTTAAGTTTCCTGGTAACACAACTTTTAAAACATGCTTATCATCACATTCCTTTTCATCCAGACTTCAGATGTTTCTTAATCTTCTGTGTCTGGATCACATTATCAGCTCTGTGCCTTACCCTTTGAAATACCCACTGCACCAAGAGTGTTCCCAAAGTTTTTAGCTTCATTTATTTATTTATTTTACATTTGTTGACCGGGATAGTCTGACTGGATACTTGTCCATTTTCAGCGGAGGCCTGGGGCGAAAAGCTCCATACATACAGAAAAACTGTTACATTAAACAAGTTAAAGTACTGTTACAGATACAATACATAGGATAAAAGTAATTCATTTTGTCATGTATAAATCTGATTTGTTGAACAGTAACAATTAGAAAGCAATGTAGAGGTGGCCAAAAGACCTCTTTGGCACATGTTTATATTGCCAGAGTTAGTCAGGATTAGAGCAAGGACACAGCCATTGCCTTTTAAAGGACTGTTTTAGATGTTTTTTGAATTGGGTTAGAACGGGTTCTGAAGTATGCTCAGCAAGAAGTGAGTTTCATATTTTGCCAACAGAGATGGCATATAGAGAGTCTCCAGATGAGTTGTTGCTTTTGAGAGTTTGAACTAGTAATTTTTTGGATGAGCAAGGTGTCTTGAGGTTGCTGTAAGGGGTGATAATTTTAAGTATGGATGTGTTTTCAGGTTGGTAGAGAATTTTATGTGCTACTATTAGCTGATTGTATTGAAGCTGGATAGGCAATTCTAGTTACCCTAGATCCTTTGATCTCTTTGGGACAAGCATCAGTATCCCTTGTCTTTTCAAATCCCAGTGCCGGGGTTTGTCAGTAGAAAAATTACTTAGTGGAGACAACAATTATCCCTAAATGTGGGTCTCCCTTTCTCCCTCACTTTTCCAAAGCAGTCAGTTACCACAAATGCTGCTGATATTGCTTGGGGAACAGTTCAATGAGGGATAATAGTGGAGGGTGTGTGGAGCAACTAGGAGAAACACAAGCACATAAATATAAAAGAGATGCTTTCCATAATAAAGACATTCTAATCCCTGAATCATCATTGGTCCCCAAGACCTCTTCAAGTTGTTTCAGGCAATACCACAGTTATGTTGTGCATCAACAAACAGGAGAAAACCAGGTTGTATCCCCTTTGCAGACTAACCATGTTAGCTTGGGATATAGCTTCACAGTACAGTCTCAGAGACATTTTTCATTCTGTTAGTGCAATATTGTGTGGCAGACAAGCTGAGCAGGACAGGGCAGACCCTTCAGTATGCAAACTAGATTGGGGGTCTTCCAAGATTTGATCTATCTGTGGGGAGCTAGTCAAGTAGACCTGTCTGCCTCCTCTCTGAACAATCATCTGGCAAGATTGTGTTCCAGGACTCCATGCAAGAAGGCCTAGATGACAGATACCATTTCTCTTCCTTGGACAGGAATGTTCTTGTATGCTTTTCTACCCTTTCCACTGATATCCAAGGTATTTCTAAAGATTCTGAAAGAATCTCCCAAGATCATTGTGGTGACTCTCTTTCTGACCCAGGCAACAGTGGTTTTCTCTCTTGTTTTGGAAATGGTTAAGAAGATTTACCACAAGCTTCCTGACAGAATTGATCTACTCACACAAGATTAGGGGTGTTTGATACACCCTGACCCCAATTAACTTCATCTGACTGCCTGGATGACAGGGTCTTAATTCCCTCTAAGCACCTGTTTTCTGAGGATGTGCAGCAGGTACTAATGGAGGAAAGGAAACCTGCTACTAGAATACGAGAAAATCGTATATTATCAAATGGAAAAGGTTTTCTAGTTGGTGCAAACAATGCAGCCAGCACCCACTCAGGCTAGTTGTTCTACGGTTTAACAATATTTGTGTGAGTTGCTGCTCTATGGCCTTTTTTATTCCTCTGTCAAGATTCATTTATTGGCCATTTCAGCATGTCTTACCCATGGGCCTTCCTATTTCAAGGCATTCTCATGTGAAAATGTTTTTGAATTGGTTTTGTATAAGATGCTTCCAAGAAAACCAGTGGCCCTTTCTTGGGATCTTAATTTTGTGTTCGAGAAGCTAAAACTTGATTTATTTCAACTGGGTCTATATTGAAACATCGAATGCTAAAAACAGCAAATGATGTTTCGACACATTTTCAGCGAAAGCTGAAAACGTCGAAACCACAGAACAGTGATTTCTTTCCTAGGGAAAGAAAAAAACAAAAAAAAAAAAAAAAAAACATTAAACACATATACACATACCACATACCCTAACCCTAACCCCCCAACCCAACAGTAAACAACTAAATACAGTAAACAACTAAATACACATACATCTAAAAAAAAAAAAAAACAAAAGTAAACATTTTAAAACATATGCACCACCCTTAACCCACCTAACCCTAAGGTCAGTAACTCTTGTACATTTACATAAACAGTTTCAAACACATACACACTTACCTTAACCTAACCCCAACCCTAATACACACCAAAAAAAAAAAAACAACTGATAACACATACACACATAACTCAACCATACATTTAACGCAAAATAAAAACAGTAAACACTTTCATACATATGCACTTACCTTAACCTTAACCCTAAGGTCAGTAACTGTTGCACATTCACTATACTGAACAAATACTGACCACACTACACTACACGGCAGAAAGCAAGAAGCAATGATCAAGCTTCTTTCCCAATGAAAGATTCGCTGAACAGCTGCTTCACTGTTTTGCCTGTTAAATGTTGTGTGAAATGCATTCGACAAAATGCGTTTTGTTGTTCTAATAAGAACCCATTTCAACCAGCTAATCGGACTGACCTGAGGTTCTTAATGTGAAAAACAATTTTACTGATTGCTCTGACTTCTCAAGAAGAGTATCTGAGTTGCAAGGTCTTATGATGAGTCAAACCTATCTCATTTTCCACAGAAACAGGGTTTCTTTGACAACAAATCTGTCTTTCATGCCTAAATATGTATCTACGTTTACTTTAACCAATTATCCATTCCCCATTTTCTTTACTGATCCTAAAAAATAAGGGAGAAAGGATGCTCCTTATCTTGGATGTCCACTGCCAACTCAGGTACTTTCTTGATAGCACTAAATCTTTTATATCTTAATTTCCTGTGAAGGTAAAAAGAAGGACAACTTGTGTCAAAGCAGACCATTTCCAAATGGTTGACTCAGGTTATTACCTTTTCTTATAATCACCAAACAAAACTATTCCAGGCAGGGTCAGGGGCCACTCTACTTGGGCCTTGGCTGCATGTATGGCTTTTTGGAAAGGGTTGGATTTTAGAAATATTGTGGAAGCTGCAGCTTGGCCCTCGGTACCTACCTTTACAAAGCACTACAAGCTTGATTCTTTCTATAGTTCCAGATCATACTTTGCTATGACCATTCTCCAGGAGCGCCTGGAATTTTCTCTTTCCTCTTCCCAAATGTAGTAAGCTAAGGTAATCTACCCATATTGCTAAGGCCACTGCAGCAATGATCAACATTATGAACATAATACAGTTGTGTACGTTTTTTTAGTGTGTTGTTTACGTCAGGGTGTGGTGACTTATATTTTATTCTTCCTAGCATTGTCCTTTCAGGGCTCAGCCCCCTCTCTCTGTTGGATAGCTCTGAAGGGCCTGGCACCCACATTTGTGAGCTCAGCTTGAGCTGCCAGACAGTTTGGGCATGTGGAAGGTGGCCTGAAGCTTTGTAAGCTGTCCAACTGTTATATCTTTGACAAGGGATAACCCATACAACTAGGGCTACTGCAGCAGTGATCATTCAAACATCTATTGTTATGGTCAGTCTACTTACACAACTGAACTTTAACTGGCCAGATAGAAGCTTTGTAAGCTGTCTAACTGTTATTTTGTTTTTCAAACACCTTTATTGAATTAGCACTTGAGACATGAGCAAATTTACATTCATATAAAAATAATCACATTATAATTAACAAAACAAACATACTTCACATATATTGCTATACATCATATAAACTAAGCAACACTATATAAATTATTCAATTCTTGCTTTTTTAACAAGAAACATCTTTGTTAAACCACCACTTACTACACAGGCAAGCATACATTTATATAAATAAAAACAAACTAAACCGACACAATCCTAGTTGGAAGCATTTTACATCACAAACCATACTGACCCACTCCCATTTGCAAACATTATACATCACTTATAACCTACCCAATAATTTTCAAACATTACATAGCTCTTTTAAGTCCTGCCTTCTTTTAAACTTAATTTCTCCCCAAATGTACTGTTCCCACAATTCCCATTTTTCCTATGTGGTTTGCTGCCTCCTACCCTTTTCTAAATATCTCAATTCCAGCTGTTTTATCTCTTACTATATTCACTCCTTCTAGTGTAGTTGCTTTAGATTTTGATTTCTATTTTCTAGTAATTGCTTTTTTGACAGCTACCATTATTAGACAAAGCAGGGCGTTGCCATGCTTAGGCAGTTCTGATTCTGTATCATAGCTCAGAAAAATCATCTCCCTCATCAGACCAATCTGCCCACCCAGCATCTCCAACAGTGCATCTCACAGGGAATCCTTAAAGTTCACCAATTCACCGAACTCCCAGAAAATATGTCCCCAATTTCCTCTTTCTTCCCTGTAACACATCTAACATTTACATCTGCCTGAGAAAAAAATTATTTAAAGTCTACTTGGGGTATAGAAATATTTATGCAAACATTTCCAGGCAAAAATCCTAAATCTTCTAGAGTTTGTTGCATATTTGGGAGACATACATATATCCTTCCATTGTTTCTTTGTGAATTGCTTATCCAGTTTGTCTTTCCAATCCATTCTAATCTTCTCTGACTGATTCTTATAGTCAACATGCAATATTTTATATGTTCTACTAATTATTTCTTCTTTAATGGCAGCTTTTGTTCTAGATTCTACTAAAAATTCTACCAGTGCAGGTCTTTTGTTTAGGACCCCCCTATTAGCTTATCTTTGGCACGAGATAACCTATATAACTAAGGGCACTGCAGCAGTGATCATTCGAACAGCTACTGTTATGGTTAGCTTACTTACACAACTGAACTTTACCTGACAAATAGCTTGTTACACATGCATCTGACAAGTAATTCACCCTGTAGCATATGGCTTATGTATATTTTTAAATATGCTTGTGTCTAGCTACAGGAAGTGCAAAGTCACGTGATCCACTTCCTTCTGGAAGTAGTCAAAGAAAAGACCTCATGGTGGCAGGAAGCACATCCATGGTATCTGTGTTGTTTACCATCTGACAATCATTCAAATATTTCAAGGTACAGGGGTGAAGAAATATAACTGCTTTTTGAAATTTTGCATGTTTAGAAGAACAGAAGTATAGTCTACAGTTAGAAAAGTGCACATTCTATACCTATTCCTCCAATTATGTCAGTCTCGGAGGATGTTTTAGATGCTGCTTCCAGTAATACTGATAGGCAATCTTCAGGCCCTACAAAAGGCTGACAAACTTTACAAAGTTTCCCAGTCTAACAAATATTTGTTTTCTTACCTCAGGTCTGGTTATTTGAATTTCTTATGCTGCTAACAAGGTCAATGGTAATCCTTTACCTCTGGACAAAGATGGTACAGCCTTTGACAAGTTTGGATACAGAATTTGGGTCAATGGTAATCCTTTACCTCTGGGCAAAGATGGTAAAGCCTTTGACAAGTTTGGATAGAGAATTTGCTCTCCTTCACCTCTAGGCTTCGGAATCCTGAACTACCATGCTCATATGTTGAAGGACTTATTAACCTGTGTGGACAGTTTGAGGAACATTTCTGCCACGTTACCCTAGAAGGTATAGAAGGTAGGTCCTTTCTGAGTCATATTATTGCTGTTCTTTGTCATGTCTGTAAATTTTCTTTAAAGGGTGTATCTGACTGTACTGACTCTGTGTCCAGGCCTATGGCTATTGCTACTGTTATGATATGTTTTACTTGGGTTTGTAATCAGAAATTTACTGAAGAAGTAAAATCTGAGGTTTTGAATTCTCCTTTGAATAAGCAGGTTTTGCTTGGGCCTTCTGCTATTCAAGCACGTAAACATTTTGATGACAGAAGCATATTGAGCCATGGAGTTGCTATGACTGTTCAAACTCCTTGTTCTAAATCTCCCAAAAACCCTGGTTCTTTTTTCAAAAAATCAGAGTAAGCAATCACTGCAAGCTTTCAGCAAACAGGGCTCTAAAAAATGTCAGGAGGTGTCCAACAAGAAGCATTGACACATATAAAAAGGGGCATTTCTCAACCACAGAATGATTACGCCAGTATTCTTTCTCACCCGCCTTCTCTCCTGCCTCTGCCCCTTGGAATCTGCCCCAGATACTGGTTTTCAGTCTTCCTCTTTGGTAGCAGAGTGTTTTAGACAAATAGGTTCTAAGAGTAGTTCAGTATGGTTACAGATAGCAATGGACAGACATATCTCCTTTTTTGGGAATTCCCTCCTCATCATCTGAACCAGACAGAGCGTTTTGCTCAGGTTCTTCATCATATGCATTCCTTGGGGGTCATAAAACCAGTACCTCAGAACCAAATGGGGGAAGTATTCTATTACATAATGTTTCTGATACCAAAGAAGTATCCTTCTAGGCACTCAGTGCTTGAAATAGCTTTTCTCAACTTGTTTGTGAAAGTTCCACAGTTCAAGCTGTTGACCTCACAGATTCTGTTACCTCTCATTTCTTTTCTAGGTTTCATGATAACTCTAGACTTACAAGATGCTTATTATCATACCCCTACTGCAACAGTTTAGACGTTTCATCACATTTTCTGTGTCTAGGTCACCATATCAGTTCTCTACATTACCCTTTGAGTTATCCACATATCCAAGGATGTTTACAAAATCCAGGTCTGCCACTCTCTCTTCCAACTCCAGCTCAGGCAACACATACTTCAGATTTTGCTTGGGGTGATTTCAGTGATTGTAAAAGTGCAGGGTCTTTGGAACAAAACAGCAAGGCCAAAGCACATAAATATCAAAGTGATGTTAGCTGTGATCCATACTATAGAATCTTTTCATCATCTGTGGTTCCTGAGACCTCTGCAGGTAATTACAAACAACACCACAGTGACATGGTATATAAAGAAACAAGGTGGGACCAGGTCTTACCCATTGTGCAGGCTGACTGTGGTAGCTTGGAAGGTCTCTCTATAACACTGTTTAACCCTCCCAGCTGAGTGGGAACAGGACAGATCCTTATGAACGGAAATCAAATGAAGGGGCCTTCCAGGAATTGATCGAGTTGTGGAGAGCAACTCAAACAGATCTGTTTGTCTCCTTTCAAAGCAGATACCTAGAAAAGTTAACAGTGTCTCCCTTTGAGCCAGCTCATCTGGATAATTTCTTGTTTGTAACTTGTAAGACTGTTTGTTATATGTATTGCTCTGACTTTTGAAAAAAGAGCATCTGAGTTTCAAGTTCTCATGTTAGGAAAACCCTATTTTTTTTTAGAGATAGGGTTACTTTAAGACCAAATCCCTAATTCATGCCAACAATTGTTTCAGAGTTTAGATTGAATTAATCCATCAATCCTCCTGTTTTTATCCAGATCCTAAACATCAGTGAGAAAGGATTCTCCATACTTTGGACATGCACAGTCAACTCTGGAATTATCTTGATGAAATAAAATCTTTTAGGAAAGGTAAACAGCTGTTTATTTCCTATGATGGTACAAAGGGCAACCTATGTCAAAACAGACTATTTCAAGACTGTTATCCCTTGATATTGCTTTTTCTTAGTTCCACAATGGAAAATCTATTCCAGGCAGAATCAAAACACACTCTGCTAGGGCTTTTTCTTCTTTGTTGGCATACTGGGAAGAGGTAGGTTCCAGAAGTATTATAGAATTGGGAAGGGGTAGGTTCAAGAAGTATTCTAAAACTGGGAAGGGACAGGCTCTAGAAATATTCTAGAACCGGGAAGGGGTGGGCTCCAGAAGTATTCTAGAACTGGGAAGGGTAGGCTCCAGAAGTATTCTATATGCAGCTAAATGGTCCTGTGTACATATGTTCACAAAGTATTGCAAACTGGACTGCTTCTCCAGGTCCAGAAGAGATTTTGTTATGCCATACTCCAGAATCTCCTGGATCCTAATCCTTCCTCCTCCTAGGATGGATAAGCTGTGGTAATCTACCCAAATAGCTATAGGAAACAGTAACAGTGAGAATGATGAACATAGTACAGGTGTATAAGTTCCACTTACCATGACAGTAGATGTTCACATTCCCCACTGCTGCAGTAGCTGCACCCTCCCTCTAACCTCCCTTTTCTGTATATAATTACTTATTTAGATTAAATTTATATATTTCAAAATTTTGGGGCTTTTAGGATGAGTATGCTCTCTTCTTTTGCTTGCTTCCTTTAACCTCTCATACCAGAGGGGAACACCTTCTGTGTACCCATCTAGTGTTAGACTGGGATGAAACTGAAAGAAATAGTTACAATCATATTTTAAGTTGTTGCTGTCTCACATACACATAGCATGCCTCCTTATACCTGCTTCCAAAATGCAGCCAACCTCTATGCTTCTCTCCAGTATCAGATTGGGATGAAGGTCAGAGAACAAATAGCCAAAGTAATACATTTCAACTTTTTGCTGTCAGATGTATATATACATGACTTGTTGCCACCTTCTCCGAAGGAAAGTCACCTGTAGAATTTTAGTGTTTAATTGTGAAGAAAGTGAACATAATGATTACTATGATGTATTCCAACTTAATGCTCTTAGTACACTTCACGACTACAGACTGTATTGACCACTTGTACAAATCTCTATGGACTGTTTGGGAGGAAAATAAAAAAAAAATGATAACTACACTGCCCCCAGCTCCCAGACAATCAATTGCTGTTCTCTGTGTGCACCACTGAGTAAAGACAGTTTTAGATTAAGTGGAGCCCAGGGCAGAGGTTTAGGATGGAGTCTTTAAGTCTACACCAGTATCCACTTATATAGCTAAGGTTCATAGGTGTTTACTAGGCTAATGACCACAAGGGTCTTTTTAAGCTTAGCCATGCATCCCAAATTTCTGACAAGTTCTGATAACCTTGATAAGTGTAAGCATGGACCTGGGAGATGAACCATTTGCAAGTTACCTGTGTCTAATAGAGACATAGGTGACAAACCAGGGATGAATTTCCGGTTTCTCATCCAATTGTCCAAGTTGCACTTGAATTGGTTTAGGGAGGAACTCTGCTTCACATGGATGGGGAGCCTGTTCCATAGATGAGGTAGTCTCTGAGATACATACCTATCTCTCCAGCATGTGCTATTTATATCACCAGCAAGGTTTAAGTCTTTAGAATGGGTAATTCTGGTGCTGTTTGTTTTGTGTATATGCTGGAGGTCCATCAGAGTAGGGTCTGACAATGCCGCAGTAGCATTGTTGCCTCACAGCAAGAAGTTCTCCCATTTGATTCTCGACTGGAGCACCTTCTGTGTGGAGTCTGCATGTTCTCCCTGCGGTCAAGTGGCATTCGAAAGACTTGCATAGAATGGGCGTGCCTTCGTTGAAGGTTGGGTGTCGTGCTGGAACTTCGGTACCGTAAAAATTTACTGCCAATCATTAGCGGACCAGAGTTCCGCTGTGGTGACCCCTAACTGGGGAAAGCCGAAAGAAGAACATATATATATAGATATACAAGTCTACTTCAGATAATTGAAATACCCAAAATATCACTTACTCGACTTTCAAAACATCGAGATGAAAGCACTGAAAATTCACTGAAACCAACACTTACATCACCAATGAAAAACCACAGGTAAGTAGCTATGAACATTATAGAAGCACAGTTTCTGGAGAATACTGTTTCATAATGCTGTTCTCCTGTATTTCACTTTGATATCATTGTTCTGTATACTGTAACTTATTGTCTAACTGTTGTGTACTCTGTACTTACTTTTGTGTCTCATCATATTTAATGTGCTGTTTTTACTTTAGCCTTTTGGCCCAGGTCATGCCTGAAAAGGGCCTTTGAACCAGCATATATCATACTATAGGGATCCCCTTTTAAATGCTGAAAGCCCAGATAACCAAACTGCATTGATTTAAGATTAGAATCGCAAAACATATATACCCAAAAAACAAATTTTTCCCAGCTCAAGTTAACACTTGCCCAACATGCCTATTTCTCCACTGTAGTGCAATCCAGGAGTTGGTATATATAGTTAGTGGGGGGGTGGGGGGTAGACACCCCCCACATTGGGGGTTGTGGAGGGGAGTAGCCCCCCATCTAGGTGGGTTTTATTTACCCCAGTGTGTGTTTTGTTGAAGTTTGGGCAAGTCCCTGGGCAAAGTTCACCATTTTGGTATGTAATGTTTCTTGATTTTTGTCTTGCAAAAATGCAATTCGATTATCTGGGCTTCATTTCAAAGTAGATCCATATATATATATATATATATATATATATATATATATATATATATATATATATATAGATAGATAGATAGATATATCTGTATTATATCTGTATTACATTTGTTTACTGGGATTGGCCAACTGGGTTGTGTAAAGCCCCTTCCCAGCAGATGCTCTGGGAGAAAAGCTCAACAACAAACAGAAACAAAGACACTTATAAAGAGTATCATAGTTGAGCTAGCATGATAATTAGTCAAAGGTGCGCTAGGTAAAATATTGTCCAATTGTATGCAAACATATATACAAATAAATATTCATAATAAACACATTTTACAATCTGGAAAAAATATTATGTTACAAGTCAGTCAGTAAATGTGAAAAGCAGTTTTCAATGACTGACAATTCCAAAGCAGTAGTGCTTTGATCTTAGTGAGGTAGATGGAGGTGGAGGCATTTGTGTCAGAAGTGAACTTGAAAGTTGAATAAAAGCAGAAGATGTTATTTGAGTAAGCTTGTTAAAAGTGATAGTAAGAATGAGACAGGAATATGTAGGGAGAAATTGTAGATCCACATTGCTAGTCTGCACTCCTCCCCAAATTCCTAATGTTATTTACTTTAATCTCTCTATTACTTCATTCTTACTTCCTTGTCTACACTGTTGTATAACTTCCTGTCCAAATATCATTATCTTTTGTATTCTCTAAGCCTTATTTATCTGTATTTTTCATTCCCCCTCCTTGCCTACAGCTTCAAACATTGTATTCAATATACCATATATATAAATATGGATTCACTATGTAATCCCGAAATACTGAAATCCCGAATTTCAGTATTTCAAAATTACATAGCCGAAACATGTATATCCCGAATACCACACAACTTTGAAATTCAAAATCCCGACAATACACCACACACACAGCACGCACAAACACATGCACAAACCCCCCCCCAACTCAGATATAAACTCCTACACTACAGATAAGCGGGGGGGGGCAAGCCCCCTGCACCCCCACACCCCCCTACTTATATATACTAACTCCGAGATCACACATTCACACACACAAATGTAACTCACACCCACACATTTTACACTCCCTCGCACACACACATCACAGTCACAACACAGATTGACATACACTAAAGCCCCTAACCAACACACATACACACACATACATACCCAAACTGACACCTTACCATTCACACACAAAAACACCAGAAGCGCTAATTCAAAATCTCTTTTCTTCGGGATTTTGAATTTCACACTTCTAGTGTTTCAAAATTTACAACCTTCGCTATTATAATTTCAAAATGCTGACTTTCGAGATAGTATTTCAAAATTATATAGGGAACCCATATATATATGTGTGTGTGTGTGTGTGTGTGTGTGTGTGTGTGTGTGTGTGTGTGTGTGTGTGTGTGTGTGTGTGTGTGTGTGTGCGTGTGTGTGTGTGTGTGTGTGTGTGTGTGTGTGCCCTGCTTATGTTATCTGAATTAGAAATCTCTTATTTTTTATTTTAGTACCAGTATAAGTCCTGCTACTTTTCAGTACTAGAACTTTTAATTAGTATAAGTATACTATATAATATCCACATCGCTACTACCTGTAACTGAATTATAGCTTGTTGTATAAAGCTCTGTAAATACCACTACTACACTGTAATGTTAACTTGAACATACAGCTTCTTACTTGCTAGTCTTAATTCCCATTACATGCTTGTTAACTAACAATTGTATGTGCATTTAATGGCATTCATTTCTTGGAGGCTTTCTCCCTGGGCCTCCGCAGAAAATGGGCTTTGAGTCAGTCGGTCATACCCACTTAACAAATTATCATCATCAGCAGCAGCAGCCCCTTTTTCCCCATTTTCAACATGGGATCGGGAAATTGTGTTAACTGTTGCCAACTCTCTCGGTTCAGTGCCACACTCCTGCCTTCTTCAACACTCATGTCTGAGTGTCGCAGATCTTCTTTCACACAGTCCATCCACCTCTTTGCTGGACATCCTCGCTTCCTCTTACCTTCTTCCTGTCTGTCCCAAATCTTCCTCACCAGATTGTCTTCTTCTTTTCTACACTTACCCAAACCACCATAATCTGTTCTCTTTAATCTTTTCTGCAATTGGAGCTACTTTGGCTTCTGCCCTTATGTCCTCACTTCTTTATCTGTCCCACAGAGTGCATCCTATCACCTTTCTCAGGCACTTCATTTCCATCACCTCTAACTTCTTCAACTGTTCTGCCTTTACTGCCCAGGTTTCTGTACCATACAGTAGTACTGGTCGCACCACTGTCGTGTACACCTTACTTTTCAGCTTCTTTGGCATTCTTCTGTCCTAGACTACACTTGACAGCCTATGCCAGTTGGCTGCAGCCCCTCTGCTTCTAGGTTTGAGATCTTCATTTCGTCTCCCTACTCCTCAACCACCCCTCCTAGATACTTGAAGCTATTTACCTGTTCCACTATCTCACCTTCTATCTCAATTTTCAGCTTCTTCTGATTTCCCCAGTTTGCTGCCATTACCAGTGTCTTATCTGGGCTTAGTTTCATTCCATGTGCCTTCAGATTTGAATTCCATTCTCCTATTCTTTGCTGAAGTTCTAGCTCAGAGTCTGCCTGTACTGCCACATTGTCTGCATAGGTTCATAGGTTTATACTAGGCTATCTGCCCTAAGGCATTTATAAGCCTAGCCCAAATTATTGTGGCTTACCAGCAGCTTTGTTGAGCCATCCCCTCCACCCTGTTTGCTAATGTATTCCATCACCGATATGAATGGCAGTGGGCTCAGAGCTGGTGTACACCCACTCCCACTGGGAACCCCTCTGTGAGGCCAGACACTGTTCATACTTGAGTCATTGTGTCCTTGTACATAACCTGCACTAATTCTACCAATGTTTCTTGGCTTTCGAACCACCTCAGTACTGCCCAGATTAGTTTTCTTGGGACCTTGTCATAAGCTTTCTCCAAGTCTAGAAATGTCCAGTTGGACTCTCTCCTCATTTCTAGCTTCTTCTCAACTATCTGTCTCACTGCAAACATCAGGTCAGTTGTGCTGCATCCTGCTCTAAAAGCAAACTGCTCATCTCCCATCTTCCATTCTACTACTCTGTGTACCCGTTTACCAATCACACTCTCTAGAACTTTCATGTAATGTGATAAGAGTTTGATTCCTCTCTACTGCCTACAGTTGTGGCTGTTCCCTTTGTTCTTGTACATTGGCATGAGTATGCTTATTCTCCAGTCATCTGGGATACGCCTTTCTCTCCATACTGCTACATGTACCCTCAGTATCCATTTCTCCCCTGTCTCACCCAGCATCTTTGTCATATCTGCTGTGACAGTGACCTCATCTGAGCCTGCTACTTTCCCTGACTTCATTTTCCTTAGTGCTAGTCTTACTTCTCCTAGGGTAGGCTCCTCTTCACCTCTTCTTCTCTCATCATAGGCCATTTCTCGGACAGTACAGCTTCTGTGGGGTTTACTTCATCCATAAGCTGCTTGAAATGCTCCTTCCATCTGCCTTTGATGTCTTGCTGACTGGTGAGCAGGTTGTTGCTGGCTTCCCTTATGAAGGGTGTCTGTCTTCTTTATCTTTTGTCTTTAGCTTGCAACCTGATATAGTTTCTTTGTGCCCCCTACTGAGTCATTTTCCAGAAGCTGGTATTGTGCCTCTGATGCCCTATTCTTTGCTATTACAACTCCTTTCTTAGCTTCTTTGTTAGCCAACCAATAGCCTTCCTAGCCTGGTCAGTCTTTTCTATCTCCCACTTTTTTCTGCACTCCTTTCTTTTGATGACTTCCTGGATTTCTACATTCCACCACCAGCTTTCCTTATGTACCTTATTTCCACACGTGGCTCAGTCACATGTCTGTTCTGTAGGCCTCACACATTTTGTTCTGAGGCGCTGCCATTCTTCTTCAACTCCACCTATTTTCTCCTCTTCCTGGGGTGCTAGAGCCTTGAGTAACTGTTGTATTTTCTCTCTAGTCAATTTCCAGGTTTTCAGCCCAGTCTCTGTTGACCTTTGAGCCTTTTCTGACCACTGTCTGCAGTTATTGAGTGGTTTATGCTGTGGCTGACTGTTTCACTAGGGATGGCTTTGCAATCTCTGATTCTAGGAGGAAGTCCCTGAGTTGCATTTGGCCACTCTTGTATGTGATCTTGTGACTCTATCTGTGTTGCCTACTATCAAATTTGCTAGACAGAAGTCTAGAATGGCCTCTCCTTCTTTATTCCTGTTGACCATCCATGTGGACCCAGACAGTCCCAATGTGCACATTCAAGTCACCCATTATCAGCACCAGTTCCTGTTGTCCTGCTTTATCTAGTAGATCCTGCAACTGCTGTCTGAATGCATTATTTTCCTTAATATCACAATCCTGCTGTGGGGCATATGCTGAGATTATGAATACTGCCC
The DNA here is from genome assembly GCF_019279795.1 of Protopterus annectens. Lineage (NCBI taxonomy): Eukaryota > Metazoa > Chordata > Ceratodontiformes > Protopteridae > Protopterus > Protopterus annectens. The sequence continues at coordinate 36,571,960 of NC_056745.1, forward strand.
TGTCATTACACTGGAGTCAGATTGCCATGAGTCTGTCACTAATTCTGATATCTCTCACTGCCTTCTGAAGCCTCTTTCTCACCACAATTCCCACATCATTTCTAGCCTGTCCCCCTCCCGAGCAGTAGACCCTAGATCCCAAGCCAGTGCCCTTCCATCTTGTCTCTTGAATACCTAGGATGTCCAGCTTCCTCCATATCATCCACTTCAGTGTAACATGGCAAGTTGATTGGCTCTACATCCAGCTTTCACTGAACAGAGGTATCCCTAGGCAACTAGATACTAGCTTATTGACCCTGGACTGCTTGGCTTTATGGCAGGCACACACTGGCCAATAGTGGCACATACACCCCTTCCACTGTTAGCATGGGTCCCTGCATAGGTTGGAGTAGGCCAGGTCTTCAACCAGCTTATCACCAGTAACTACCCATTAGTCAACATGACCAAATCACCATCAAGTGGCTAGCCCTGCCATGGCATGCAGTCTGTGATCTATGTTCTCCTATCTTGAGGATACTGTTCACCACAGTAGATGCCCCAATGAAGTTGGTCTGCAGAGCTCTTCCCAGTATAGGGCACCATACAGAGTTTGGGCTGCTGCCCACAGCTCTAGTCATTGGTGAGTTTGAGATGGAAACACTCAGTATGTTTTTCAGAAGTAGGAGAAACCCCAGAGAGACACAGATAGAACATGCAAACTCCAAACAGGCATTGGTCGGAAGTCAGAATCAAACCTTGGACCTTGTGCATGGGAGGCAAAGACTTTAATCATTATGCCAACTGGTCTGGTCTACCAAATGTCAAAATAAATAAAAATAAATGTTAGAATGTCTCTACCAGAAAAGTCATTGGTGGGAAGTCAATAAGGCCTACACAGACCTGTTTACCATGTAGGTATAGTGGCACTGAGCTTACACAGAAGTAAGCAGCTGTGAGATCCAGTAAACGGAGCTGAGGGGTTTGCACGAGTGTGCGAACATGGAAGTGTGGGTGGCATGCAAATCACCTCATAAGCAGGTGAATTGCATGCAAATGAGGCTATTGGAGCAATCCAGCAAGCAGATAGGCAGTTCTGCAGACCCCGTGCTGGTGTCCAAAGTGTACATAGAAAACTTCCGTGTACATAAAATAAAAAAGAGAACAGGGACTGTAAAAGCCCAGTTAGAAGGACAGAAATAACATAGCAGACACAGATATGTGCAAAACTATGCTGTGTGTCCAAAACATAATGGAAAATAATTTAAAATAAATATATTTTTTAATACCCATATTATGTTTGCGTGGCACACTGGAGTGCGCAAACATCCCATTATGCAAAAAAAAAACAATTTTAAAAGTGTAAAAATGAAAAAATAAATATGTGAGAATAATGCATTATAGGGCCTTGCATGGAGTATGTACAATGGTAGAATGCTGTGTTTGCTAAGGAGGCAGGGCCTGCAATAGTGTAGTTTCCTGGTTGTGTGCACAGATCTGTATACAAATGAGCTGGGGTTACTGAATAGCAAAAATGGGTATACATGCCTGCAGATCTCATCTGTGTAACCCCAGAACTGTGTTGGTGCCCACAGAAGAGGTAGATGACATCAAAAGGGGGCATGACTGTACTTCTTTAAGCACATTGGAGCTCAGCAGTGCCTGTTTATGTGCCACACTGCAGAGCTGAGCTGGGGGATATGTCCAGTGCCTGCTGAGCTTTGTTTACCTCTGGGGCGGGGGTTTTAATGGGTTTGAGTGTGTTTGCATGGTGTGCCGCTGTGTTGAGCATGGCCGTCCATGGGGGGAGGGTGTCTACACTGCTGAGCACTGTTTATACCTGCGGTGCCGGTTTGCTAGCCAAGCCACAGTGCTTAGCAGGGAAGGCTGTTTAAAAAAAAATGAAAGAAAAGAAAATTGCCTGGGAAAGCCAGGCATATATAAATTACTGATGACCCCTGTACCACTTAAACTGGGCCATTAAAACACTTATATGATGCACTTGGCAGGTGGAATTCATCATAGGTAGCCAATTACACAGGCTGCACATACAGCAGATGAATAGAAAAGTTGCATATAGTCTACAATCTGATTTCACCCCCATACTTTGCACCAGTGGAGTACAAACGTGGGATTTTTAACTAAATCAATGCTAGAGGCTGCTGCTGCTCTGCTACAGCTGTATGTGCTACAGGCTGAGGTCAGTGCTGATGGTGCTGCTGCTCTGCTACAGCTGTATGTGCTACAGGCTGAGGTCAGTGCTGATGCTGCTGCTGACATGCTACAGCTGTATGTGCTACAGGCTGAGGTCAGTGCTGATGCTGCTGCTCTGCTAAAGCTGTATGTGCTACAGGCTGAGGTCAGTGCTGAAGCTGCTGCTGACATGCTACAGCTGTATGTGCTACAGGCTGAGGTCAGTGCTGCTGCTGCTGCTCTGCTACAGCTGCATGTGCTACCGGCTGAGGTCAGTGCTGATGCTGATGCTGCTCTGCTACAGCTGTATGTGCTACAGGCTGAGGTGAGTGCTGATGCTGCTGCTGCTCTGCTACAGCTGTATGTGCTACAGGCTGAGGTCAGTGCTGATGCTGCTGCTGCTCTGCTACAGCTGTATGTGCTACAGGCTGAGGACAGTGCTGATGCTGCTGCTGCTCTGCTACAGCTGTATGTGCTACAGGCTGAGGACAGTGCTGATGCTGCTGCTGACTTGCTACAGCTGTATGTGCTACAGGCTGAGGTCAGTGCTGATGCTGCTGCTCTGCTACAGCTGTATGTGCTACAGGCTGAGGTCAGTGCTGATGCTGCTGATGCTCTGCTACAGCTGAATGTGCTACAGGCTGAGGTCAGTGCTGATGCTGCTGATGCTCTGCTACAGCTGAATGTGCTACAGGCTGAGGTCAGTGCTGATGGTGCTGCTGCTCTGCTACAGCTGTATGTGCTACAGGCTGAGGTCAGTGCTGATGCTGCTGCTGACATGCTACAGCTGTATGTGCTACAGGCTGAGGTCAGTGCTGATGCTGCTGCTCTGCTACAGCTGTATGTGCTACAGGCTGAGGTCAGTGCTGATGCTGCTGCTGCTCTGCTACAGCTGTATGTGCTACAGGCTGAGGTCAGTGCTGATGCTGCTGCTGACATGCTACAGCTGTATGTGCTACAGGCTGAGGTCAGTGCTGATGCTGCTGCTCTGCTACAGCTGTATGTGCTACAGGCTGAGGTCAGTGCTGATGCTGCTGATGCTCTGCTACAGCTGAATGTGCTACAGGCTGAGGTCAGTGCTGATGCTGCTGCTGCTCTGCTACAGCTGTATGTGCTACAGGCTGAGGACAGTGCTGATGCTGCTTCTGCTCTGCTACAGCTGTATGTGCTACAGGCTGAGGTCAGCGCTGATGCTGCTGCTGCTCTGCTACAGCTGTATGTGCTACAGGCTGAGGTCAGCGCTGATGCTGCTGCTTCTCTGCTAGAGCTGTATGTGCTACAGGCTGAGGTCAGCGCTGATGCTGCTGCTGCTCTGCTACAGCTGTATGTGCTACAGGCTGAGGTCAGTACTGATGCTGCTGCTGCTCTGCTACAGCTGTATGTGCTACAGGCTAAGGTCAGTGCTGATGCTGCTGCTCTACTAGAGCTGTATGTGCTTCAGGCTGAGGTCAGTGCTGATACTGCTGCTCTGCTACAGCTGTATGTGCTAAAGGCTGATGTCAGTGCTGATGCTGCTGCTGCTCTGCTACAGCTGTATGTGCTACAGGCTGAGTTCAGTGCTGATGCTGCTGATGCTCTGCTACAGCTGTATGTGCTACAGGCTGAGGTCAGTACTGATGCTGCTGCTGCTCTGCTACAGCTGTATGTGCTACAGGCTGAAGTCAGTGCTGATGCTGCTGCTGCTCTGTTACAGCTGTATGTGCTACAGGCTGAGGTCAGTGCTGATGCTGCTGCTGCTCTGCTACAACTGTATGTGCTACTGGCTGAGGTCAGTGCTGATGCTGCTGCTGCTCCGCTACAGCTGTATGTGCTGCAGGCTGAGGTCAGTGCTGAGGCTGCTGCTGCTTTGCTACAGCTGTATGTGCTACAGGCTGAGGTCAGTGCTGATGCTGCTGCTGCTCTGCTACAGCTGTATGTGCTACAGGCTGAGGTCAGTGCTGAGGCTGCTGCTGCTCTGCTACAGCTGTATGTGCCTCAGGCTGAGGTCAGTGCTGATGCTGCTGCTGCTCTGCTACAGCTGTATGTGCTACAGGCTGAGGTCAGTGCTGATGCTGCTGCTGCTCTGCTACAGCTGTATGTGCTACAGGCTGAGGTCAGTGCTGAGGCTGCTGCTGCTCTGCTACAGCTGTATGTGCTACATGCTGTGGTCAGTGCTGATGCTGCTGCTGCTTTGCTACAGCTGTATGTGCTACAGGCTGAAGTCAGTGCTGCTGCTGCTGCTGCTTTGCTACAGCTGTGTGTGCTACATGCTGAGGTCAGTGCTGATGCTGCTGCTCTGCTACAGCTGTATGTGCTACAGGCTGAGGTCAGTTCTGAAGCTGCTGCTGACATGCTACAGCTGTATGTGCTACAGGCTGAGGTCAGTGCTGATGCTGCTGCTCTGCTACAGCTGTATGTGCTACAGGCTGAGGTCAGTGCTGATGCTGCTGATGCTCTCCTAAAGCTGTATGTGCTACAGGCTGAGGTCAGTGCTGATGCTGCTGTTCTGCTACAGCTGTATGTGCTACAGGCTGAGGACAGTGCTGATGCTGCTTCTGCTCTGCTACAGCTGTATGTGCTACAGGCTGAGGTCAGCGCTGATGCTGCTGCTGCTCTGCTACAGCTGTATGTGCTACAGGCTGAGGTCAGCGCTGATGCTGCTGCTCTGCTACAGCTGTATGTGCTACAGGCTGAGGTCAGCACTGATGCTGCTGCTGCTCTGCTACAGCTGTATGTGCTACAGGCTGAGGTCAGTACTGATGCTGCTGCTGCTCTGCTACAGCTGTATGTGCTACAGGCTGAGGTCAGTGCTGATGCTGCTGCTGCTCTGCTACAGCTGTATGTGCTACAGGCTGAGGTCAGTGCTGATGCTGCTGCTGCTCTGCTACAGCTGTATGTGCTACAGGCTGAGGTCAGTGCTGATGCTGCTGCTGCTCTGCTACAGCTGTATGTGCTACAGGCTGAGGTCAGTGCTGATGCTGCTGCTCTGCTACAGCTGTATGTGCTACAGGCTGAGGTCAGTGCTGATGCTGCTGCTGCTCTGCTACAGCTGTATGTGCTACAGGCTGAGGTCAGTGCTGATGCTGCTGCTGCTCTGCTACAGCTGTATGTGCTACAGGCTGAGGTCAGTGCTGATGCTGCTGCTGCTCTGCTACAGCTGTATGTGCTGCAGGCTGAGGTCAGTGCTGATGCTGCTGCTGCTCTGCTACAGCTGTATGTGCTACAGGCTGAGGTCAGTGCTGATGCTGCTGCTGCTCTGCTACAGCTGTATGTGCTACAGGCTGAGGTCAGTGCTGATGCTGCTGCTGCTCTGCTACAGCTGTATGTGCTACAGGCTGAGGTCAGTGCTGATGCTGCTGCTGCTCTGCTACAGCTGTATGTGCTACAGGCTGAGGTCAGTGCTGATGCTGCTGCTGCACTGCTACAGCTGTATGTGCTACAGGCTGAGGTCAGTGCTGATGCTGCTGCTGCTCTGCTACAGCTGTATGTGCTACAGGCTGAGGTCAGTGCTGATGCTGCTGCTGCTCTGCTAAAGCTGTATGTGCTACAGGCTGAGGTCAGTGATGATGCTGCTGCTGCTCTGCTACAGCTGTATGTGCTACAGGCTGAGGTCAGTGCTGATGCTGCGTTACTACAGCTGTATTTGCTACAGGCTGAGGTCAGTGCTGATGCTGCTGCTTCTCTGCTATAGCTGTATGTGCTACAGGCTGAGGTCAGTGCTGCTGCTGCTGCTGACATGTTACAGCTGTATGTGCTACAAGCTGAGGTCAGTGCTGATGTTGCTCTGCTACAGCTGTATGTGCTACAGGCTGAGGTCAGTGCTGATGCTGCTGCTGCTCTGCTACAGCTGTATGTGCTACAGGCTGAGGTCAGTGCTGATGCTGCTGCTGTTCTGCTACAGCTGAATGTGCTACAGGCTGAGTTCAGTGCTGATGCTGCTGATGCTCTGCTACAGCTGTATGTGCTACAGGCTGAGGTCAGTACTGATGCTGCTGCTGCTCTGCTACAGCTGTATGTGCTACAGGCTGAAGTCAGTGCTGATGCTGCTGCTGCTCTGTTACAGCTGTATGTGCTACAGGCTGAGGTCAGTGCTGATGCTGCTGCTGCTCTGCTACAACTGTATGTGCTACTGGCTGAGGTCAGTGCTGATGCTGCTGCTGCTCCGCTACAGCTGTATGTGCTGCAGGCTGAGGTCAGTGCTGAGGCTGCTGCTGCTTTGCTACAGCTGTATGTGCTACAGGCTGAGGTCAGTGCTGATGCTGCTGCTGCTCTGCTACAGCTGTATGTGCTACAGGCTGAGGTCAGTGCTGAGGCTGCTGCTGCTCTGCTACAGCTGTATGTGCCTCAGGCTGAGGTCAGTGCTGATGCTGCTGCTGCTCTGCTACAGCTGTATGTGCTACAGGCTGAGGTCAGTGCTGATGCTGCTGCTGCTCTGCTACAGCTGTATGTGCTACAGGCTGAGGTCAGTGCTGAGGCTGCTGCTGCTCTGCTACAGCTGTATGTGCTACATGCTGTGGTCAGTGCTGATGCTGCTGCTGACCTGCTACAGCTGTATGTGCTACAGGCTGAGGTCAGTGCTGATGCTGCTGCTGCTCTGCTACAGCTGTATGTGCTACAGGCTGAGGTCAGTGCTGATGCTGCTGCTGCTCTGCTAAAGCTGTATGTGCTACAGGCTGAGGTCAGTGCTGATGCTGCTGCTGCTCTGCTACAGCTGTATGTGCTACAGGCTGAGGCCAGTGCTGATGCTGCTGCTGCTCTGCTACAGCTGTATGTGCTACAGGCTGAGGTCAGTGCTGATGCTGCTGCTGCTCTGCTACAGCTGTGTTTGCTACAGGCTGAGGTCAGTGCTGATGCTGCTGCTGACAATAGGCCTAGACTGAGAAGGAGAAGAGTGTTCAGGCCCAGCGTAACCTTCTAGGAGCTACATCAGCTGGAGATTGTACAGCACCACTGGGTGGCTAGGGACATACTACAAGAACTCACCAAGCTCTGCTGCCCTCAACTCAGACCCAGATCCAACAGAGGGAAACCCATTCCAGTGAAAACAAAGGTATGTGTAGCCCTTAGGATACTAGCTACAGGTACTTTCCAAAGATGAACTGGAGACATTATGGGGGTCTCATAGGCATCAGCGTCCAGAGTACTCCACCAGTTCCTGGATGCCATGCTAACACATGTTAGTGAGTCCATTTATTTGCCCCGCACCCCTGAGGAGAGGGCCAAAAATATACATATCTTCTACCATATAGCACACTACCCTGAGGTACTGAGTGCCATAGACTGCACTCATGTACACATCGAAGCACTGCCCAGTGAGGAGGGTAGAGTCTATGTCAACCGCAAGGGGTATCACTCCATCAACTGCCAGGTTGTGTGCAATGCCCAGGGCATTATCATGAATGGGTGTGCTGGCAGCCCTGGCAGTTATCACAACTCCCATATCTGGCACTTATCACAGCTGTACCAGATGTTTTCCAGGGAGTACATCCCATATGGCCATCTACTGGGGGATGCTGGCTATGCACTGGAACCATGGATGATGACACACATCAGAAATGCTGCACACCTACCGAAGAAAGCAATAGTGAGGCACATGCACAAACTAGGAACATCATCAAGCATTTGTCTGCATTGCTTAAGTCATGGTTCCGGTGCCTTGATATATCTGGTGGAGCTCTGCAGTATTCTCCAGCCACATGTGCACAGATGTTCACAGTATGTGCCATGCTACACAATATGATCCTGTGGAAACAGCTGTGGCAGGATCATCAGAGGGAAGGGATCCACAGCCCCCCACCAGTGCCTAGGTCCCCACAGCCACACCCACAGGGGGCTAATAGGAAGAACCCCCTGAGGTTTCTCCTGTAGGAAGACTTACGTGTGCCCACCATGCTCTGGCCTTGGCCAAGAGACAAAGCATAGCTCATTCACTGGACAACCTAGAGTCCTAGGGACTAACACCTTACTCTGACTTGCATACATAGTAAAAAGGATGCCAGCCAGACCACACAACCTGTACCTGACCATGTATTGGGTGTGTACTGCATGCATCAGACAGAGTCAGCCCTAAAACGCAGGTCTCTCAACTGCTGCATTTGCAAGGAAAGTTACTCTACTATACAACAAATGTATGGGGTACTAGACTATGGTAACATATGTATGGACCTGCAGCATGTATGCAAGGGAATAGTGTGGGCTACTGGACTACTTGCAGAGAGTTAACAGCCACTTGGGACAACAGGTACTTTTTCCAATACTGAACACTCCATAATATTCATTAGGCCACATGGCTGGAATCCCCACTGCATTATGCAAGGGAAATGTCAAACAGTGGGGTCATACGACAGATGCATGACTATCAATGCCAAAGTCCCCTACCCCAACACATCAGTGTTCCCATACAACTGAAGTAACAGTATGTTTGCAAGCATATATCAGCAGACCACACAATTCCAGGGCTGTCACACAGAACTAGGCCACATGTTGTATTTTACACAAAATGCAGCAGTCACAGTGTATGACTGTATGCTGTTGATAATGTGAGGAATTAAACATCACTTTCTGGTGGCTGGTGAGGCTTACTGGGCTAAGGACATTAGTATGGTTGATGGTGTTGATGGTTCGAAGCTGGCCGCATCTACAACTTTTGCATGTGAGTTACTCGTATGGTAGGAGTCCCACAGAATGTCATAACACTGCAATCTGTTACTGCAAGAAAGCTGTACGAAGCCAGAGAAAATGGGAAAACAGAGGGCTAAACCTACAGCCATTGTACATACTCTGAGTAACCTAGAAGGTGGCTAGTATAACAGTAGGTTGCAACAGGTTAGATAAGCTGCAGGATGTAAACGCCATCACTTAACTGTGTCAGTACTCACAACAATTCAGTGGACTGCATTTTATATTATATTACTGGGAAAACACAACCGTATGAGGAACAGAGCAGACATATGGGGTGGAATGCTGGACATTCTGCAAAAACATGCCCAGTGAGAGGTATGAAGACTTTCACCCTGTGTGTGGTGTTACATAGTGTACTCCTTTCACATCATACCTCTCAACCTCTTAGAGCAGGAAATCTGGACAAAGCCATGAACAATAGAGGGACAAAGGCCCAAATATAAGGAGGACTAAATATTGACCAGACCAATGTGGAAAGTTCAGAGAATAACAGGTCTTGCCTTAGCATGAATCTTCTGATATGTGTGGAGTCAGTAACTCAGCATTAACATGAATCTCCTGATGTGTATGGAGTCAGTAACTCAGCATTAGCATGAATCTCCTGATGTGTATGGAGTCAGTAACTCAGCATTAGCATGAGTTTCCTGATGTGTATGGAGGCAGTAACTCAGCATTAGCATTAATCTCCTGATGTGTATGGAGTCAGTAACTCAGCATTAGCATGAGTTTCCTGATGTGTATGGAGTCAGTAACTCAGCATTAGCATGAGTTTCCTGATGTGTATGGAGTCAGTAACTCAGCATTAGCATGAATCTCCTGATGTGTGTGGAGTCAGTAACTCAGCATTAGCATGAGTTTCCTGATGTGTATGGAGTCAGTAACTCAGCATTAGCATGAATCTCCTGATGTGTAAGGAGTCAGTAACTCAAATGTCTGTCATCATTTCCTAATAATAATTTGCCACGAATGTGCCAGAAAATCAGAATGCTGTGTAAAACATACCCAAAATGATGCAAAACTCTGGACATTCTATTACAATCTGTACAGGTGATAGGTATGAGTCACACAGTACATTCAGCAAACACCTGGGGAGTGCCTTGGACAAAATATCAGGGAGGTGCTGGACTGTGAAAACTGCTCCAGCACCCAAATGGCTGTAGCACACAAAATCCCAGACTGGAGTACAGGTAGGTCTGGCCTGAAGTCACCTTGTAAGTACTGACAGTCACACTGGGCAAGCTCTTATACTTAGCTAACTTGAGCCCACTTCTGTGGCCTCTTCCACCCAAAGAACTGCTATGTGGAAATATGTCTGTGCATACAGAGAGCCATGTATATGTATTTGTCTCTCCCTATCCCCCTTACACATGATTAGTCTATCAGTATGTGGCACACACACACACACACACACACACACACACACACACACACACATATATATATATATATATATATATAGCTAAATAATGTGTAGACTGATATAGACTCTCCACATATATCTACAGTTACATAATGTACACATACAGCAGCAGTTTAGTTGACATCCCTGTTATACACGTGTGTGTGTGTGTGTGTGTGTGTGTGTGTGTGTGTGTATCTTTATATATATATATATATATATATATATATATATATATATATATATATATATATGTGTGTGTGTGTGGGGGGGTGTATGAATGTCTCTACTTACATGCAGAATGCTGGGGTTATCTGCAGCTGCACATCGGTAACAGACCAAGGTCGCAAAAGGAAATAATACACTCACTCACAGAACCCTGTGACCGGGGAATGTCACCCTGTAGATAGACAATGATGACCAGGTGGTGTAATGTGCAATGGTTGCAATGCAGGACTTCGACAGGCCATATTGTCCCTGGCCAATTATCCATCTATCAAACTGCAACTGGCCAGACATGACGATACTGGTAACTGTACACAAATAGCAGGGGTATTAATAGGTATCCCACTCCTAGAACACTAGACACAATAACAGCATCAATCAGGTTCACTCTGCAGGCCACACATGCTGTGTAATACAAGGCCAGTTTGCATAGTCCACAAGTACTGTGGCTGCATCCCCATATACAACAGATCTAACCTGTGACACGTACAATAAGCACTGCAAGCTACAGTGTGTAATAGTAGGTAGGTAGGCATTATAATCTCACATCAGTCAGTATGTGTGTGTGTCATCATCATCATCATCAGCTCCCTTTTTTCCCATTTTTCTACATGGGGTCGGGGTATCTTGTTAACTGTCACAATCTCTCTCGATTCAGTGCCACACTCCTGCCTTCTTCAACACTCATGTCTGAGTGTCGCAGATCGTCTTTCACACAATTCATCCACATCTTTGCTGGACATCCTCACTTCCTCTTACCTTCTTCCTGTCTGTCCCAAATCTTCCTCACCAGATTGTCTTCTGCTTTTCTTCACATGTGCCCAAACCACCGTAATCTGTTCTCTTTGATCTTTTCTGCAATTGGAGTTACTTTGGCTTCTGCTCTTATGTCCACATTTCTTCAACTGTCCCACAGTGTGGAGTCTACCACTACCACCTTTCTCAGGCACTTCATTTCCATTACCTCTAGCTTCTCCAACTGTTCTGCCTTTACTGCCCAGATTTCTGTACCATACAGTAGTACTGGTCGCACCACTGTCGTGTACAACTTACTTTTCAGCTTCTTTGGCATTCTTCTATCATAGACTACACCTGATGCTCTACGCCAGTTGGCTGCAGCCCCTCTGATTCTAGCTTTGACCTCTTCATTCAGATTACCCTTCTCCTCAACTACCCCTCCCAGATACTTGAAGCTGTTTACCTGTTTGACTATCTTCCCATCTATCTCTATTCTCAGCTTCTTCTGATTTCCCCAATTTGCTGCCATTACCACCATCTTATCTGTGCTTAGTTTCATCCCATGTGCCTTCAGATTTGCATTCCATTCTTCTATCCTTTTATGAAGTTCTAGCTCAGAGTCTGTCTGTACTGCCAAATCATCTGCATACAGCAGGTTTGTTGATCCATCCCCTCTAACCTGTTTGCTAATGTAGTCCATCACCAGTATGAAGAGTAGTGGGCTCAGAGCTGAACCCTGATGTGCACCCACTCCCACTGTGAGGCTGAACACTGTTCATACTTGAGTCATTAGTCCTTGTACATAGCCTGCACTAATTCTACCAATGTTTCTGGGACATCAAACCACCCCAGTACTGCCCAGATCAGCTTTTTTGAGACCTTATCATATGCTTTCTCCAAGTCTAGGAATGACCAGTTGGGCTGTCTCCTCATCTCTAGCTTCTTCTCAAGTATCTGTCTCAATGCAAACATTGGGTCAATTGTGCAGCATCCTGATCTGAATCCAAACTGCTCATCTCTCATCTTACATTCTACTACTCTGCATATCCATTTATCAATCACCTTCTCCAGAACTTTCATGCAATGTGATAGGAGTTTGATGCCTCTGTACTGCCCACAGTTATGAATGTCCCCTTTGTTCTTGCACACTGGCATGAGTATGCTTATTCTCCAGTCATCTGGGATATGCCTTTCTCTCCACACTGCTATTAGTACCCACAGGAGCCATTTCTCCCCTATCTCACCCAGTATCTTTATCATATCTGCTGTGACCTCATCGGACCCTACTGCTTTCCCTGACTTCATCTTCCTTAATTCTGTTCTTACTTCTTCTAGGGTGGGCTTCTCTTCTATCTCTCATCATAGGCTGTTTCTGGGGCAGTACAGCTTTTGTGGGGTCTTCTTCATTCAGAAGCTGCTGGAAATACTCATTCCATCTGCCTTTGATATCCTCTGGACTGGTGAGCAGGTTGTTGCTGGTATCCCATATGAAGGGTGTCTGACTATCTTCTTTAACTTTCTGTCTTTGCCTTGCAACCTGATATAGTTTCTTTGTGTCCCTTACTGAGTCACTTTCCTGAAGTTGGTACAGTGCCTCTGATGCCCTATTCTTTGCTACTGCAACTTCTTCCTTAGTGTCTTTGTTAGCCAACCAGTGTGTCTGTAGATATTTCCCCTGCAGCAGTGCAGACAGGCCCATCTGGCCTGTCTGTGCAATGGTTATTCATTTTATGGCCATATGACTAGCGTCTTCTTCAACATTGGCCTCCCTTACAACATCTGCTAATGTCATCCACCTTAACAGCACTGGCTGACAACCTAATATCAGGTAAATTCCATGGTGCGTGCGATACGTACTTTGTGCAATAGTGTGTACTACTAGATATGTAGAGGTTCTAATCTCACAACATGCAAGTGTGTGTGTGTGTGTGTGTGTGTGTGTGTGTGTGTGTGTGTGTGTGTGTGTGTGTGTATCCCCTGCAGCACTACAGGCATGCTTATATGGGTTATCTCCATGAAATAGTAATGCATTTTATGGCCCTAAGACTACCTGCTGGCGTCTAAATGCCCTCCTCTACAAGGCCTGCTGATGTCATCCACCTTAACAGCACTGGCTGAAAGTCAAATAACAGATAAACTCTGTGACACATGTGATTAGTACTGTGAGCTATAGTGTGTAATAGTACATAGGTAGGGGTTTTAATCTCACAACAGGCAACTCAGTGTGTGTGTGTGTGTGTGTGTGTGTGTGTGTGTGTGTGTGTGTGTGTGTGCAAATATATTCCCTTGCAGTAGTGTGGACATGGCCATAGGGGCTATTTATGTGCAATGGTCATGCATTTTACAGCCCTGTGACTAACTGCTGGCCCTAAATAGACCTCATCTATATAGGCATAACTGCTGTCCACCACCATCTAGATTTGTATATACGGAACACTCAGGTGACACGTATCAAGGTTAGCAGACCTTGTCACAGAGTATGCATGCATAATTATGTTGACTGCCGCTATTGTCCCTGACACTCTGTTCTACACAAATACACCTAGGTAACCACACACAAATACAGCAGTACCTTGCCAATGTCATATTTCTGCTGTGCTGCCATGCTATCCCATTTATTTATTTTATTTTTATTTAACATTTGTTTACCAGGAAAGTCCAACTTGGAACAAAGCCAATTTTCAGTGGAGGCCCATGGAGAAACACTCCAGATGCATGTTTTTTTAATGTGGGAGGAAACCAGAGTACCTGGAGAAAACCCACATGAATGCAGGGAGGGCATGCAGACTCTGTGCAGAAGGCACCCCAGCCAAGAATCGAACCGGAGAACCTCTTGCTGTGAGGCGACAATGCTACCGCTGCACCACTGCATCATCTAACATACACATCTGCCTCTGTATTACCACAAAAGGTTATAGCTTAGCCACTCAGACCCCTGGAACAGAAACATACACAGGTCACTGAGACATCTGTCATTCTGTAACACTACCACCGATCTAACATCATGCAACAAAGATACACCAAGTTTGATGTGTAGTCATGAGACATGCCAGCATACAGCACCTGTCATGGCCCACAACACCTGCCATGGCATAACAATACTGCACTGCACATTTAAAGTAATATAGTCACTCTGTATATCAGACACGTATTTTCATGTATTTATTTTGTACATCATGTTTGGTTGCTGATGAAGGATTTATCGAAACCGGTACAACCATGTTGGTGTACGGTTATGTTATGTTGCTGTCTTGAATTTGGACATTAAATGGATTGCCTGATTCCAGGAGTATAGTGCTGGCTTTTCTTTTTTAACATATTTTCATGTCCCTGCATCGATGGCATGGATGGCAGGGATGTGGCACATGTATCATCACATGCACAGGATGTGGTGTGGGGGTGCCAGAGACCTAGGCTGTACCAAACAGTTGACAGCATGTGTGTGAGTCAGGAAGGGATGCTGGTTAGATGAGCCATGGAGAGGTGCCGTGTGTGTGTCTGTTGGCGACCTGCATGTGACAGTGATGTTTGAGTGTGTGCATGTACACAGTCAAGCCCAGTGTTAGCCCTACACATGTGTATGTTGGACAGCTATGGACCGTACATGGCAGAGTGGGCAGTTCATTATTTCTGGCCATGAACACGGGAACTGTCTCTGCCAGGAGTGGCACTGACACCACCATGCCCAGGGTCAGATGGGGTATTAGTAGCTGACTGTGACTGCTATCTGCTGGGCCCGTGTCCCACACAGGACCACCCAGGACCCCGTGCCCATGGCCTGCCACATTGTGGTGTGAACAGCACACTTCCTTCTATAGTGCTGGAGGTACTACCACTATGGGAGTGTGAGCGTGCATGGCCATGTGAACTCTCAGCAGATGGCGTTGCCAAACCTGACCTACAGCCACATGTCTGATGCCCTACTCCAACCAGATGTTCCAGCACAGAAAATGTGCAGTGAAAGATAGATACTGTCTCAGCCCACCGTCTGTCCACTACATCAGTGAAACAATCCATGACATCACCAATGCGGTGGATGCAGTCATGGATGTCAGACTGTGCTGCATTCATAACCTGAGCACCCATCGGGTGTTGCATTCAGAACATGCTTGTGGCTCCATGATGGACCAAAACATGTGGTGAATGACCCATGATGTGACACCTGTGACAGGTGGTGGATGAGCAAGAGTCCTCCTTCAAGCACCCCTATCAATCTGCCTGTATGGGACCTTGACAGCTCTCTGGCGATGGCCAGTGTCTGCACTCACTGATGCCATAGTTGTCAAAGTGTCCTTTTCAATGTTGCCACCCTGTGACTGTCCAATATCTGAGACCACAGGGGACTGGGTATGTATGGGCATATGGACTGTGTGCAGGGACAATGGGAGTAGAAGAGGGATGTCAACCCCTGGGACAGAATCAGCCCCTGACAGCCCCACCTGTGTCTCACTATGGCCACCATCATCACCAGAGTCTGATGAAACAAGGTTGTGAGGCGGACAGACTCCAACCTCCCCACATTCACCTGTGAGGAGGAAGACAAAACCAGTACATTACTACCTGGACTATTATGTATGGTAATCCACACAGACTTATACAGGTGAGGAGCCACAACTGCATTACACATCCCACATCTTATCTCTGATCTCGTGCACAACACAGACACATACAACAACATACACAGACAAGACAGGCCCTTTATGACATGCACTGAAGCTACATTCGGTTAACATTGCCAGTACAATACACCTGTGAAGTTAGTAATATGACAGTGTATCTGATAAACCTACACCTAAAACCCAGTGCACCTGTCTTGAGCATAATTATACCAGTTGTAGTATCACTGCCTCAGGTATATACCATCACCCTATTGTATGAGAACAGGCATCTTGGAGTGATTGCCTCTTGCATAGCAGGCTGTATAGTCCTTCATAACTATAAGTGCAAACATGTTAATGTTCCTACAAATACACAGTTGTGATTACCCATTCTATGCACTGTAGTTAACTGCCCCGAAATGGAACATACAACTATTCTACTCTAGCTAAGCATAAAAGTTGTGCCTAGGGCAAAATGGCAGCCCTTAACATTCTTAGGGTATATATGATCTGTAAAACAACAGTATCACACTTATCAGGTACAGGACCAGGGACTCAAGCTACACCTGATGTACCTATGAAAATGTGAGTGAGAGGTATTCTCAGCAATACCAAATGTTGCATTGTTACAAGGTAATATGTGCATATATCCACATGTAGTGTAGCTAATGTATACTGGCATGCAGAGCCTGCCACAATGACTGATACAGTATTACACTGATGAACACAGTAAGCTTACCTGGACGCTCTCCTGATGTGGATGCTGTGGTACCTACTTCCAGGATGTATGGAGTGATGGATGCCTGGGAGCTGGTTTTTGATCCTAGGTTCACCAGGAATTCCTCTGTGTCTGACAGTGGTTGTTCTGTTGTAGGCCCTCCACCACTGGCAGCACAGTCCCTGGCCACAGCAGCTGCCCTTTGCCATGCAGCATTGACCATATCTGTGGCCAGGTGTCAGACCTGGTCATAGGTCCTGTCCTGTTGGCCAATTTGGTTAACCACCATGACAAGGTCAGCCTACAGTGCTGCATGTTGGTCAAGATTTGGCGATCTCTGGACAGCAGAATGCAATGATATAGTCTGAGGCCATTTAGGATAACATTATTCTCTGCAGCTGTAAATGGTGCATGCCTCCTGTGATACATCGTTCCTGAAAGACAATAAGAGGGGAACCCATCACAGGACCAGATACATGGACATCCACTATGCACACCCAAAACCTGCACAACCAAAATGGGCTGCACTATCACGGCTCCCTCACACTTCATACCCTGTAGTCATAGGATCATAGGAAGTTACTAGGCTATTGGCCATGAGGCCCTTACAAGCCTAGACAAGAATTTAGCCCATGTTCCAACAAGTCAGCACCCTATGCCACTGTCCAGCAGGAACACAGGTGGAATCCCAGGGGTGTAATTTCTGTTCCCCATCCAGTTATCCAGATTTAGCTTAAAAAGGTTTAATGAGGTACTCTGCTTTATGTGGAGAGGGAGTCTATTCCACAAAAGGGAGAGTTTATCAACACACTACATGTGTGGCTATCACCAAAATAGTAGCAATACTGGGTATATCCCGGTGTGCCATGACAGGTTCTGCTGTATGTCTCTACACCCATCACTGCAATCTACTGTGGTGTATCCCCTATGTGCAAAGTCCCACTACTATGTCATACAGCCGCTGTCAGACAAATAGCTGTATGCTATTGCAACAACTATATGGGGACAGTCCAACAACACCAGTGTGTCACAATTACAGACAGCAATGCAAACCTGCTGTAGTATATCTTCTCTGTAGGCATCATATCTCTGCACTACACAGATGTTTGTGGAATGTGAATGTGCACCTCATAGATGTGGTCCTTTTGGCACAAACATGTGGATGTCTGATAAACGGTTGGACAATCATTGATGGCTGTTGTCAAAAAATAGAGAATCTGGCTGTAACAGCCAGACCTCTCAGAAAAACACTTATGCTACAGTAATATCTGTTAGCCTATTCATAGTCTTACTTTGTATGGCCAATCTCTATACTCTATTGCTGAGTTTGGGCCTGTGTCCCCCCACTAATTATGGTTATGACCTGAATTCCTGCTGTAAGGGTTGACAGGTATGTTAGCCATAACTGTCAAGCCATGAGGTACGAATGTCAACAAAACAGTGTCCTAGCCAGAGTACATCAGGTACACCTTTACAGTGTCATAACTATTTCTGTGTGACATTGACAGACTGAGAGGAGGTGAATTACAGTACATCATTTGATATTACATCTGTTTACACCCTTACTTAGTGTCAATATGTCTAACTCATAATACACTAACTTTCCTGCAACAGCTGACCATTGTAGGAGGGAGTAACAGGGGCAGAGCTGTGATTTGATTCAAAGCGGGGACAGTTAAGTGGCATGCCTGTAGCTGATGGACAACAGAGTATCACCAACATGTCAATACCATAGATGTACTACAGGCCTACTGTTGTAATCCCTATTCCCCATACCTCCATCCTACCATCTGTATCACCAACATGTCAATACCACAGATGTACTACAGGCCTACTGTTGTAATGCCTATTCCCCATACCTCCATCCTACCATCTGCATCACCAACATGTCAATACCACAGATGTACTACAGGCCTACTGTTGTAATCCCTATTCCCCATATCTCCATCCTCCCATCTGCATACATCTATTACATATCTGGTAGAGTGAGGTAATCCTTTTTTGAAGTAAACCTCTGTAAACAGCTTGCAAAACTATTGTCTGTTTGAGTAAAACAACATACAGACCTGTTCCCCATAAGCAGTTGCTTGCCTTTTTGTAGGTAATGCTCATTAACAGGTAGTTGCCTGTGCAACAATCTGTGGCTCAGACTTGCTAATTGCATCCAAGACAGCTGAGTTGCTCTTTCATTAGCCAATGACATGGAACCACATAGCAATATTTAAGGCCTTCATGTAGGCCTTGGCCCCTTTCTTAGTCTTTGAGATGGACATTAGTGAGGTGTGAAGACTACAGAACCACAGAGAGTAGGTACAAATACTGCCCACTGTTGAGATTTATGAGGTATGTCCACAGTTTTGCCTGATATGTTTGGCCATTGTAAAATGACATTATGATTATCTGTCAGTTCATTGTTAAACATTGTGGGTTGAGGTCAGTAAGAAGAAAGAGTCACGTGAGTGTCAGACGTCATACCCATCAAAATATGCATGCTAATGCAGTAGCTGCTATTCTATTCACTCACCATCTTTGTAGGGGCAAACTGTGAAACATGTCCCTAACCTGGATATTTGCCCACCCCCCCTTATGTATGGTTTTGTCTTGTTCTAGGGTTTGTGAGGTATGGTAGGTTTTTAACAGCTAGCTTAACATACAGTTGTGTATGCTGCAGGCTGCAGCTACTGCCTGCAGCTTAGGACACATGGGGGGAGTGTGAACACTTTGGAGGACAACAAGCTGTACATTTAACTGTGACAGCAGTGTTAGCCCTGTTGTTACAGCAGAACCAGGGTAAGGGTACCCTTTACAGTCCAATCGAGGCATGTGCTTAAGGTACATCTGTTATGTAACAGTGCCAATAACAGAGTAGTAGGCAACATATAGTTAGGCTATATGAATATGTGCAGTGTGTCCCTACTTATAGCCTTTGACGTGCAACATGCATAGTAGTTAATTCAGTATCAGCAGCCTGTATATGTTAAAATTGCATGAAGGAGTCATTACTTGCTGTGTTCACAACAATGTAACTGAAATGCAACACACTGGATTTGAACCAAAGACTGTGGGTGAAAAAATGTACTGTATGCAAGGCATTTAACACACTGAGCTACTGAGTCAATGCTGCAGGAGGTGTATTTGCAAGATATATGTGCATACATAGAGTCTGTGGCACACATTGTGTTCATCAGTATGTGCATGGCTTTCAAAGACAGTTGTTCTGTAGCAGGGTCCTGGTTGTACACATGTACTTTGTCATTGCTGCCTTACCAGGTGTGTTTAAAGATGTTGCTGATAAAAGAGAACATTTACCTGCTATCCTAGGCTTCACATACATCCATTATTATTTAGTTGGCTGTGTACTGGTGTACTTTTTGCATCACAGTCCCAAGTACCCTCACATTTTTCCCATTATATATACTTACAGCCTATCAGAGGCAATCAGCATATTTTGCTGGAAACACCTCTGTTAATTAAGATCTGGGTGCCTAGTGAGCTAATGTACTATTCTGTAGTTGACAGGGGCCTGGGTTCAAGGTGTGACAGGGGTGATTATTTTGTAGATGTGCCCAACACTGTGAGAAACACATAAGATCATTAGGGCACATTAAAGCACATTTAAGTGGGTTTGCATAGATTCTTCTGCTTAGTTCCACACTAAAAAATTATAAAGAAAAGAAAAGGGGTGATAGGGCAGTAGTGAAATGGGGCAAGCAGGGGGAAAACATAGTAAATGACAAGAAAGGTGTATGAAAGAACTATGGCTTTCCATTTCTTGTACAGCAACATCTGTGCATTTTGGCAGATTTTATCAATGAATTTGGACTCTCAAACCCCAGAGAGAGGGGTGAGGACAATATAAATGTGTTGTCAAGCCAGCTGGACCAAATTAGTTGTGTCCAGTGGACATATGTGTAATATGGAGAGCTATGTATAATGCAACATTTTTTTTGTGGGACAAGTGTCCATTTTTTTTTGTAAGGAGAGTGTGAAATTTTGGGGAAGGGACATAGGTATGTGGTGGGAGGTAAGTTGGGTAGCAGAGGATGCAATAGCAGATAGATAAGACATACAAGACAGGGGTGGTGTGTGACACATGAGGGGGTAAACACCTTGGATGGGGAGGTAGTTGTGGAATCAGAGATGCATGGGCCTCCAGACAGCAGCAACATGACTGACATCAACACCCATGGGTAGTCCACACTTCTCCTTCACTACCATGAAGGTGGCTGTGCTGGAGGCTGAGTGCCAGGGTCAGCCTGCCCCATCAGGATGGCCAGTGTGCCCTCAATCTGGTAAAGATGATGTTCATAGCTGTGATGTATGATCCAGTGCACCATGACTAGTAGTTGCTGTTGGGTGACTACTGCCCCTCCACAACTGGTCCCAGGGAGAGGCCGGGCCCTGTCCCCTGAGGTGGTTCCACCCAAAGGTGGTGCAGGGGCAGTGGAGTGGGCACCACTGGCTTGGGTCTCAGATGTGCCAGGACCTGGTGCCACAGTCAGCTAAGGTAGGGTAGGCAGATCACCTGGAACCAACCTACCCTGTCATGCTTTGGTGATAGAGTTATAGCAATACGTACAGGTTAGTAATAACAGCATGCCAGAACATTGAAAATAACCCAATTATAGTTCAATGCATATTATGTGAAACACAACAATAAATAATAGAACAGACAATATATTAACAGCATGCCAGTAACAGTTATGGCATAAAGCCAACAAAATAGGTACTTCAACAAGATATGTTAATATGCAACCATTATAGTACATAACAATAATATAACTCATGCCCCAAAATAAAGTTTAATGCAACAATGTATGTTAATAGTACACCATAAACAATGAATAACAATAATAAATAAATGAAGATAAGGGGTAGAGATAGAGAGAGAGAATTAAAGTCCTTTAATACTATTATAGGTTATATACTTGACAACAGTACTACTATCTACTTTACAGGCCTGTCCTTTCTGTATGTGTACAGCTTCACTATAGCTGCTATAGCAGGTACATACCTCTCAAGCTATCTGCATGGGATAGTATTGGCAAAGCAGTAACAAATGCGGTTATACACCTACACAGAACACTTGCACATCAGGTGGACCTATATAATTACCAAGGTGTACTGTGGGCTGATGTAGTGATACTTTGCTATTTAGATAATCATGATGATGATAAATCGGTGACAGAGGGATTATGCACTACTAATTACATTATGTGACAGCGTGTCACTTGAGAGAAAAGTATGTGTACAGTACAGAAACTAAACAACTATCATGCCTTGCTTGGCAGGCATGGGGTAGAACCCAATAGCAGTGACTGCAGAGGACATATGCATTGAATATACTAATTGACTGCTGCAACCTTTATCAGACTCTCCAGTCATACAGCCATACTAAAGATTACACAATTAATTTAATTTATTTTATTTTATTATTATATTTATTTCCTTTATTTATGCTGTATTTTCACATTCCTGGTAATGATTTTAACAGCCTGGGACACCTAAACATACAATTGTTTACTCATAGTATGGGCTACCTCACCCATTTACCTGTAGTTCCTGTGGAGAGAAAATCTGTAATCATTATGTGACTGATACTGTAATATTTAGTGCTTCATAACAGTGGATTTGAACCCTGGTCTGAGTGTGCCAAAATGCACATCATACAGAGCATTTAACAAACTGAGCTACTGAGTCACTGCTGATTACTGACTGATATTTGTCTAGAGCTCACCTGGAAGGAAAGTATGACATGGTAATAATACTACAGTTTTATACTAGACTACAGTGATAGTTGAACACACATATATGAAATTCAAGCATGACAGACATACTAGGTAACCTATATATTACTACACAGAATGCAGGTGTACACAATATATTGCTATTGTGTTGAAATATCTGTGAAGTCAACAAACAATATTTATTTATTTATTTATTTTACATTTGTTGACCAGGCTTGTCCAACTGAGCTGAAGAGCCCTTTTTCAGCAGAGGACTGGGCAGAAAAGCTCCAGAATATACAATTTTCATTATAAATTAGCATTAAACAGCAATGTTACAGTATTATTACAAGGCATTAAGTAGCAATACAAAGGTATACAGTATCAGTAGTCAGGATATAGCAAAGCTCTTTCAAGATGTATAAAAAGAAATAATATGTCATTAAGATGAATATAGTTTTAGGGGGTAAGTGGTTACAAAAACCCAGTTTTATCATAATGCAGTTGCATGAAGGCAAGACAATTACTATAGAATATTATTCTGAGGTGATTAGCTTAATAGATTTTAGAAGATCGTAGAAAGAGTAGTCAAGGAAGATTAGAGAGAGCTAGTGAGAAGAGTGAGTTAAGGGCAGAAAGTAGATTAAGGTATGAGAAGTAGGGGATGTTAAGGAGGGAGAGTGCAGTGGCAGGACCAGTGACTTTTAAAGTGCTCTTTGGTGGCTGTCTTAAATTGTTTAGGATGTGTAAGGGTCCTGATTTCTAGTGGGAGCCTATTCCAGGCAAAGTGGGGTGATAGCTGTACATGTTGTGTCCAAATTTAGACTTGGATTTGTAGATCTGTAGTAGGTCTTGGTTAGGGCTTCAAGAGATTTGGATGGAGAATAATGGGAGAGGAGAGGGGATAGTATCGGGCAGTAGGAAGGCTGGTATAGTATGGAATGAATTATCTGGAGCTGAGAGAGAAGAAGCTGGTGGGGAAATTCAAGCCAGTTTAGGTACCTTGTTGTAGGTAGATTCAGGTTTGGTCAGGAGTGTTGAGTTAAGATTTGTGAGAATTTGAGAGTTGTACATTAGACTAGGTAGAAGGTAGGTAAGAGAGAGAGTGACTTGGCTTCAGAGGTAAGGAATTTCTTGTTACGGTAAAGGAGACCTAGTTTTGAAAGAGTCTTTTTGATACAGTTATTAACATGCAAGTCACATTTAAGCTGATCATCGATGGTGATGCCTAAGAGCTTAGTGCTGGATTCTACCCGAATGGGAGTGTAATATCAGATTATGGGTTGGATACCTCAACCATATACTTTTCTTACCTGCTGTTTGTGGATGACAGAGCATTATGTAAACAATATTGGCCTAGAAACAGCTCTGAATGTTACTATATGTGTTAAACTATACATTTGACAGCCATTATATTTGCAATCTACAGCTATTACACTGTTATACTTGACTCCAGCACTGTACCTCACAGCCTGAATGCATCTACCTGAAATGCAAGGGTTATAACAAGACAATGCCAGGTGGCATGATTCCAGGGTAACGCTATGGGCTAGGCTTGTAAAGGCCCCAGGGCCATTAGCCTAGTACACACCTATGAACCTATGAACAATCCTGATGTACACAATTTACTTTGGTGTTATTGGTATTGGTTCATATGTTATTGCAGAACAGTTGTCATAATTAATTTCTTGCAAAACAGCTCTGAATCCACACTTGTTTTACAACAGACTTTATTCGATATACTTTCATGCAGGTACTTGTCCTCCACACGGTCGAGTGGCCTCTGAAAGACATGCATAAATGGGCATGCCTTTGCTGAAGGTTGGGCGTCAGGCTGGCAACTCGACACCATAAAAATCTATTGCCAATTATTAGCGGACCGGAGTTCCGCTGTGGCAACCCCTAACCGGGAAAAGCCGAAAAGACAAACAACTTTCATGCAGGTACTGATATTGTTTCATGTTTTTATTGCAAGACAGTTGTCATAATTTACTTCTTGCAAAACAACCCTAATTCCACACTTATTGTACAACAGACTATTAGAGATACCTTCATGCAGTTATTGGTATAGTTTTGAGTTTTTATTGCACAACAGTTGTCATTATGCAGATGTTGCAACACAGCTGTAATTCCACAGTTATTGCACTACAAACTTTATTGCATATACTTTATTAGGGTTAATGCTTTAGTCTTCCCTGCTATGCTTTAGTCTTCACTGCTTATTGCACTACAGTTGACAGCATTCAGTTATTGCAAAACAGCTGTAAGTCCACATTCATTGCAATACAATCTTTACTGTATCTAATCATAGTTAATGCTTTACTCTTTCTTGCTTATTTGACTATAGATAGGAAAATACATCTGTACTCACCACACTCATGGTGCAACCTGGCCAAGTGCCTGACATGTGCCTCGATGTTGCAAGCCCTCACCTCTGCAGCTGTTGGGAGAGAAGTACACCATTATGCATACCAGTTTATCAGGCATTCAGATTAGTTATTGGTGAAACAAAGGTAAAATTACTTACAAACTTGTGAGGCATTCCCTGCCTGAGCTTCTCAGACCCAGGTATCCAAGAGATCCCCCTTTCTATGTTTCAGGTCATCATGGTGGTGACAAACCTGCTCACCTGTGCGGGGGATACCTGTCACACTGGTGAGTTCTTATGCCAGCTGGTCCCAGGCCTCCACCTTGTACTCTGAGCCCTGGAACCCTTCCTGCAGCAGCCAGTCATCATAGTTTTTCATCAGGAGTCCAACCATGATCCTGGACTCCTGAATTCCCTACAGCTGTGCCCAGAAGCCCACACCCTCTCCAATGCCAGCATTAGTCACTACACAGTCAGAACTCTAAAAATTATGCTGTATTTCTGCCTAGTGAGCTTAATATAGCCTGTTTTCCCACTTTATATGCCATTGGGTAATATTTATAAAAGCGGCACATTGCTTAGCATCGCACAAACTGGCTCAGCTCAGCCAAGCATTGCTGAGCAGTGTTTAGCAGTGCGCAAACCAGCCATGCGGAGCCAAGCAATGCATAAATATTATCAGCCATTATTTTGTTTATGCAGTGCTTAGCAGGTCTTAGCAGAGCTTAGCTGAGTGCAGCAGGCCAGAATTTAAAAATAAGTAGCATAATTTGTATTTAGAAAATAAATGATTACTTTCCCTTCCATGTATTCAAACCTTGCACCTACTTCACATGAGGCCATAACTCTACCAATTTATCTGTGTGGAATTCTGCTATACCTTTACATATACCTCTGAGCTACCTTTAAACAGTGCTGAGCATTCATGCCTCGCCATGCAATCCCGCCCAGCTATACTTAGACTTGACCTTTAAATAAATAATTAAATACATCTGGTTTCTATTTTAGATGTCTGACAGGTATCTTGGCAGTGCTTAGCATTGCTGTGCTCTGTGCCATGCTGCGAAAGCATGCTCTTTAAAAAAAAAAATGTAATTGCATTGATATAGTACAATTGGACAGTGCAAGGAGTGTGTTACTCATCTGCGGACACAGTTAGCATCACACTCCCTATAATGATTCCTTAACCGTGTTCCATGGCTCCCCCTCGACAACACGCCATGACTAATATGCATGGCATGCTGCAGAGGGGGAACTGTGTATGTAGACATGGTAACATTCCGTATAGGCTCTACGCTATGCCTACATAGATTTTATTAAATTTAGGGGATATTGTTTCAGTATATTGTCATTTGATGGAGTTACTGATTTCCTTTTCTGAATTCTACAGAACTGTTACTTTTCAATGCATGTGAGAAAGGCTGTCATTCTATGTTTTTAGTCTGTACTGAACTCTTATAGAAACCCATGCAATTCTTTATATTCATTTCTGAAGTGACCTGCCACCATTTTGTAGATAAATTCATTTCTGTTTTTTGAACTGTACAGAATTGTTGCTGATCACTGCACACAAGGACTCTGCAAGTTTACTGACTACTTTAAAAATGTCATGTTACTGAGCAGCATTATATGGTTTGAAGAGATCTGTTGATAGCATGCTTTCAAATAATAATTTTGAGAACCCCAACATAATTTATTAAAATAGTGCAGTGCCTGGTTTATGTTGGGCAGTAATGAAAGAGGGATCCAGACAGTGTGGCTTGCCTGGCTTTTGAGCAAGTCAGGAAAAGGTGAATAAGCTAGGAGCTTTCTATATTTGTAATAACATTACACATAAGCATAATGGACAATGCTCACAGAGGAAGTCACCAAGTATACTTGCCATTTTTGTATGCTTAGATGACTAGTAATGGTTGGAGGTGTGTGTGTGTGTGTGTGTGTGTGTGTGTGTGTGTGTGTGTGTGTGTGTGTGTGTGTGTGTGTGTGTGTGTGTGTGTGTCAGTGTGTGTGTGTGTGCGTGAGAGAGAGAGACTGTGACTGCTTATATGACACAATATTGCCCATTATAGTCGTATATATTAATTGGTACATGTGATCTTATTTAGAGCTTCTTTAAAACAGTATTTTTAAATTTCGTTCTCACGAGGTGAATTATTTGAGCTATTAGAAGTGAAGAAAATATTTTCTGTGAACATAACGTACTGTACTAACTGCAGTAGTTTTAGTTTTGCCCAGCCTGTATAGAGTATAGCCAGAGTAGATCTAGATACGGGGCTGTATAAGCTGAACCACATTTTGAGCCCTGCAAGTATAACAAAATTCAGCTGTACAAGTTTATTCATTAGGCTTCTCATTCAGTTTAATACATTGCTTGGAGAGCAAGTGTGGTTTTATCTCCAGGTGTAGCTGGAAACAAGATGGTAAGAGCGCAGCTTATGGGTTGTATTTATTGTTACCTGACCCACCGAATTTCAGGTATGGTTTGACCCATCACACCAGTGAGGATTCAGAACTGATGGAGAATACTTACTATGAAAGTTACTATATCTAATTTTAGAAAGCTCTAGATACACGAGCAATGACTTGGTACTGCCCTTATTAGGATCATTCTTAATATGAGACTTAATCAGACTGAAAACACTGCCATTTGCTCCCATAATGCACTGCGACTCAGGAAGACCCCAGTTCTTTCCTGTTGTGAAAGAAGGCAGGCAGAACATATTTGCTGGCCCAGCCTATAATTGACTGCTGTCATCAAATTATGTACTCCAGCACCTTCTCTGCTGCTCATTAGGCCTCCTTTCACAGGACTTAAATTGGCTAAGATAGTGTTCCTCCTAGTGTGTCACATAACACATCTGTTGAAACAACTTATATCCTGGACAAATAACTGGGAGCCATTTTCATGCTCTGCACCCCTGACTCCAGTTTCAGCACTAGAACAGGTGGCTGAACTTTGAGCAGTAAATCTGTCATGTAGCCATCATTTCTTATTCCTCTATGAAGACATCTGTGGCTTAACACAGCTAGTGAACTAGTCCGTTACTTTAAAGTCTGAGGTTAATACAGGATTAGAAATGACACAAGACACCAAGGCTCAAACTTAACAATTTATTGAATAAAAAATTACTAGATAAACAGAAAAAGACTAATAAATCATGTACTTACAAGCATATGCATAAACAAATTAATCTTTTCCACTGATAAGGAAACTTCAATCCTATCCAGTGCAGCTATCTGTTCAGTCAAGGCAAGGCCGACACTGGCAAAATGGCTCTAAGCTCAGTTCAGGCTGGTACTGTGATCAAATCCAGATGATGATGATTTCCATTTTAGCCTTTGAGCTTTTTATAGTCTTGAACAAACAACAGGGTCAACAGGTTCAACTAATGACATATTGATCACAAGCTCATCATGAGTTGATGGAATATTGTAGAAAATATGACATTACAAGCTCATCATGAGTTGATGGAATATTTTAGAAAATGACAGATCATTTCCTAAGTTGTAAACAAGTCTAGTAATTTCTGGTCTTATGCCTTACTTCCCTTTTCTAAATAACAGTTAGCTCACAAACTTGTGATATAGTTCCTCCTTGAAATCCCCATATTCTGGTAAACATCTTTTAAGCTGATAAACAACTTATAGGTTAACAAACGTTCAGTAACACCAGTAATCAGTGAGCAAGGCCTGCTCTTAAGCATATTGTATTGTTACAATATTAGCAGCATATAGTGAGGTAGTGGCATGTCAGATCTAGCAATAATCAAACATACACAGTGATATGTGGCTCGAGGCATAACAAAAACTGGTAGACTGTGTGGATCTGTCACAGGCCACCCCTTGCATCGAGCAATGTACGCTGTGTATCCCTTATAAGAGTTAAAACTGACAACATCAGTGTGTACCTTCTCATCACTTTACAGTAAATGCAGCATGATATTAAACAAAATAACACTGAAACTATTGTGGTCAAAAGTAAAGGATGCAATAACAAATTAAACCACACTGAAGCTTTAGATGACCACATAAAAATATCATACCAATGCAAAACAGTTATATCCTGGATTTCATTTGCAATTTTTACAATGGCACCTTTGTCTTTAATCATTTTAATCACGGTTTGATGTGCATCATTTAGTGTTTTATTTAAAAGTTGCAACACTGTCTGTCCTTCCTGATTAATCTGTTGAAAGTCTGGGTGGACTAGAGATGGCCATCTAAATGTGTGTAATGGTTCTATGCTAGCATTAAATGTGACGTCCATCCATCTAGACAATCTAATAAGTTCTCCAGTACAAAAATCAATAATTGCATGGACATTACTTTTACAGTATGCTCCACCGTTTGTGATTATCCCATCACTCCAGGCTAATGTACAGGAGGATATCACACAAACAGTGGTATCATTTAGTTGGTAGATGTCTGTACCATTTACTACATACCTGTGCCAGGTGCATTCCTCAGTTTCATTATGTAAGCATGGGTGAGGCTTCCTTTTCACCATCATGCATACCCACCCCTGGGGCCAGGTTTCCCAACCTGCCACATCAATGGGTACATCATTATAATCAATCAAAGTAGATTCAATTTGAGGTACCCACCAATTATTTCCAAATTGCAAGGGCAATGTAACAAATGGACAGACCTGCTTTGTTACTTTTTTACTAGCAAGATAGTCAAAAATCAGTATACAAGACTTATTTTCACATGCACAATCTATTGGCTTTAACCAATGATATAGTTGCAGTTCATTTTGCCAATGGGCTGCCTTTTTAGCCCCCCCAAGTTTGAGTTAATTGCAAATATTGCTGGTTGGCAGCCAATTGAGATAAGATACAAAAGGTCTGATTTACTTTTGCTGTGAGGTTATTTAAAATCTGTTCTGTATATGTATTTGTATGTTTAATCCACCTCCACAAGACAGTTTGAGTTAAAATACTGTCTACAGTTCTTTGTCCCAGCTTGGGATCATGGTCTGCTAGTAGCTTAAAGGCCATATTTAGGTCAGTGCCCAAACAGCTCAATTTGCTACGTAGGGTATCTATGTCTACACTGTTTAGGAATCCAGTCCCTGTTCTGACTGCACCTAGTGCAGTACCAAGAATACCTGTAACATTACGCTTATTTCTTTTATATTTGTAATGTCTGTATTTGATATGCAAAGAATTAACCGGCCATAATTGTACAATTTTACAATGTGGATACCTAGTAGTAATATTAACTGCTGACATGTTAACTATCATTTTAATATGTTGTATAACTCTAGCACTACGTACAGTTTTACATCCTCTTCTATACCTTACCACATGTCACAAACCATCAAATACAGTTGAACTATTGTCCATGGCATATATTTCCAAACTCGGAGATAGGGTTTTCGCGGTGTCATTTTCCCTTTGAAATTTAGCTATGCAGGAGGAATCTAATGGAGACTTGGCTAATGGAAATCCCGACTCATTTAGCCTTTGGTATAAACCTCCAAAAGGGTTGGAAACACATTTTTCAGGATGTCCATCACAGTTCAGTCTACATACAGTTGTAATGTTCTCCATCAGAGTGATGTTCCAAGTTAAGGCAGGTTTAGGTGTCACCACATATAGATCATCTCCAAATTTCCAATAAAAGTCACAGTCAGCTGTTAAATTTGCAACATCTCTTCAAATAGAGGGATAGGATCAAGACAGTCATATGGTCCATCTAAGTGTTGTCGTCGGAAAAGGTTGGCGCCTTCCCAAACAGTGGCAATAATCTATGGAGAGGAAAGTACAATGGTTGTTTAGCAGAATCAAGTAATACTAAAATATCACCAGGTCCATCACAAATCACAGTCCCATGTTTATTTGGCTGATTGGGTGTGGTCACTATAACTTTCATTCCCAGCCATTTGCTTGGTTTAGTATCTCAGTCTTGTAGTAAAATAATAGCATCTTGATGCATACAAATTTCAACTAAAGGTTGTTCTTTTTGAATCATCTGTGTCTTGTTATCTAAATTGATAGCCTTCACTATCACTTCTTGTTCTGGCTCCCATAATGTAAAAAGCTCCCAATTCTCCCCTAATAGTCCTTTTTGCCCCCAGTGCCAATTTTCTGGGAGGCGGAGTCTCCAACCTGTCTCGACTAACACTATATTTTGTGCTGGCACTCTTTGTTCAGTCAATGCACACAGCCAGAACCGAGTTCGATCAGCATATGTCAGAAGAGGGTACATGGCATTTGGGTTCAGCTTTTCTAGCTTTAAAATACAACAGCTGGACTGAATGTCATTTATATGCATTTGCAAAGGGGTTCCTTGATGCGTTCGAGGCCTATTAGTCAGCTGGCTCACAGCTAATTCTAATACCTTTGCCCAGCCTCGTAACGTTCCATCATTTGTATTTTTTCGGATTTGTTCTTTAAGGAGCCCATTATACCTTTCAATCAAACCAGCAGCTTGAGGATGATATGAGATATGCAGCACCCATCGAACTCCATTTTTCTTTGCCCATTTTTGAACCTCTGCTCAGGTAAAGTGACTGCCTTGATCACTTTGGATTTCACTGGGAATCCCATATGTCATACACAATTTATTCAATCCTTTTAACACTGCTTGCTGCATTGCCTTTTTGCATGGGGACACCATTAATAATCCTGAATAAGTGTCCACCATTGTTAGGCAATATTGCTGATTTTGATCCAGTGGTAAAGGACCAATAAAGTCTATTTGCCAGATTTGTGCTGGATGACTGCCTCGGTGAATGTGTCCACATGCTTCTGCTTGCAGTTGCTTTTGTTTATTTCTTTGACAGATTTCACACTGCTTTATAACATCTGTAGTTATTTCCTTATTCAACTGCATACCGTGCCTTCATGCCCATTATATTGTTGCATTTCTTCCCAAGTGCCCACTCCGATCATGGGCCCATCTTGCCATGCTAGCACTTTTGGCTTTCTCTTCAGCAACACATACCATGACCATCTTATCTACCTGCTGGTTATGCCTCCTTTTATTGGTCACAAGTGATGCATGGGCATCTACATGTCCAACACTGATTTTGCATTGTTGAGCATTTTCCCAATTCCGTTGCCAATCTTCTGTACCTCCCCATAGAGGTCTGCCATGGATCTTCCAATTCTGTTGTTGCCAGGCAGGTAACCAGGTTGTCAGTCCCTTAAAAACTGCCCAACTGTCAGTATAGATGTACGCTTCATCCTCAGGTGATAAACTATCGATGACCAGGGCAACAGCTTGTAATTCTGCCTGATTATTTGAACCGGCAGTACCTTCATCAAATAACACAGTTTCCGTTTGTGGGCAATAAGCCACCGCAGTCCAGGTCCTACCATTTGATCCAATTTTAGCAGAGCCATCAGTAAACCATGCATGTTTCTGTTTTTCTGCATCTGAATTATCAAATGGTAATGCTTCAGTGATTGGGGATTTTGGAAGCTCATGTCGCTGTTGTTCTGTCACATCAGCATCATTCAAAATTACCAGTCCAGCCAACTGTTGTTGTACTTGAGATACTCCAGGCACAATGTTGGCCCTTTCCTGAAAATACCACTTTTATTTTGCAGTCGAAGATTGTGCTATTAGAGTTTTCATTAAATTATTATCTCATAATCACCCCTGGATTGGGTAGTCTATCTTAACTGTCACTGTTTGTTGTTTAGTTATTCCTTCCACATGAATCAATGTTGTTTACACTGCTAGCACATGCTGCTCAAGGGGGGTATATCTCACCTGTGCTCCAGTCAGGGATTTGGACCAAAATCCCAAGGGTCTCTTTTTCCCAGTTATATCCTTTGGCCACAGCCCCCAAGACATAACATTATTGGCAACTGTTACTTCAAGGATAAAAGGTTGCTGTGGATCAACTGGGCCCAGCCCCACACTCTGCTGTAGGGCCTTTTTTGCTTCTTTGAAAGTCGTTTGCTGCTTGGGATCCCACATTTTTTCCTTGTTACATAGTGAATGGGTCACAAAATCAGTCTGAGGTGAGGTACAAATGCTCTCCAAAAGCCCATTGCTCCCAAGAAGGCCTGCACCTGCTGTTTCGTTTTTGGGACTGCAATTTTCTGAATACTCTCTAGTACTGCTGCAGGAATTTCCCTTTTCACTCCATTCCAAATCATACCAAGGAATTTTACTGATGTCCCTTGTTGTGTTTTATTCTCATTTATAGCCCACCCTCTGTTATGAAGGTGCTGAATTACAGTTTTTAGTGCAATATCCACATCAGATTTTTCTCCAGTAATCATTATGTCATCAATGTAATGGAAAATAGTCACTTTGTCCAGCTGTAACTTGACTAGGTCTCTAGCCACTAGTCCATGACACAGGGTAGGGCTGTGCAGATATCCCTGTGGTAACACTTGGAAGGTATACTGCCTCCACCCCCCCAGGTAAAAGCAAATTGGCCTCTGCTTTCTTTTGCTATCAGAATGGAGAAGAAGGCATTTGCTAAGTCCAAAACTGCATGATATGGTCCAGCAGATAAGGACAAACTTTCCACGATCATAACGATGTCTGGAACAGCTGCTGCTAAGGGTGGGGCCACCTTGTTCAGACTTCGATAATCTACAGTCATCCGCCATGATCCATTAGGTTTTTTTACTGGCCATACCAGACTGTTGAATGGACTCACTGTTGGCTCAAGTATGCCAACCCGAAGCAGTTCTTGGATCGTCTCAGTGATCTCAGTGTGCCCACCTGGGATACAATATTATTTGATGTTTACTATTGTTTTAGGTGTGGGAATATAAAGCAGTTCCCACTTAGCATTGCCTCGGACTACAGTCTTAACTGCATTGACTGAACAATGCCACACTCCAAACCTAAATGGCCCTACAGTGGTTTCCAAAGTTCTACCCTTTAACACATCTATTCCTAAAATGTGCTCAGGTACTGGAGCTATTACTGCTTCAGTGAAAATAGGAATACCATCCCCTAAAGCTATCTTAACCTTAGTTTTGGTACCTAGTGTTTTTGGCCCTCCATAACCATCAATCTACATTTTGTCCACGAAATTTACAGGGGTTGCTTGCACAAATGGTTATTTCTGATCCTGTGTCTACCAGTGCCATCACATGTTGCAGCCCTTCCCTCCAAAAAATGGTAAGGGGTATGTAAGGACATTGGTCCCCAGGTGTAATTGCTCTTACTGTACCCCTAGCTACTGGGGACCTGCCCACTAGTCAATTTGTCTCTTTTTTTTCAACCGGGGTTCTCCATTCCTTTTTTCCCCAATCTCTCTCATCACTGAATTCTCCCTTTTGCCACTGTGCTAACTCCTCATCAGTAGGGATGTCAGGATATAATTGATTCCACCCTACCTTCCCTTCAGTGGTACTTCTAGTTGGACCTTTTGTGGGGGTTTGCTTTTTGCCTGCAGAACTTGAGCCTTTCTCTTTTTGTTTTTGCTTCCATTTTTTATATAATTCTTCAGTAGCTGTCCCATTTATTTCTGCAACTTCTACCCCCTACCTTAATAGATCCAGAAACATTTGCTATCTCGTGGCTTTTTCACCAGATTTATCTTTTGGCTTCTCTGCATTTGCCTTTCTAGCTCTTCTCTGTTCTTTTTTTCCACTAGTTCTGCCATTTGATTTAGAGTGGCTATTACATCCCATATCTGCTGACCTACACAGCCTGCCAGGGCAGCCATCAGCTGCCCTTTCCACCACTGTGGTGCATTTTTCATCAATTTACTTCTCATATTGCTGGTCATTATTTGTGCATCTGGTCCTTTCAGAAGCACTAATGCCCCATTCCTTAATTCCAATGAATAAATGATAGCCAACATAGCAATTTCTCTTAACTGTTGTATTGCCTCTGCTATTGTTTTCCAAGGCTTATGTTTATCAGCAACTGCTGTAGCAGCAGGCCAAGTAGCTAGGAAAGCTGAGGCTAACCACACCACCAGTGTATTCACCTGGGGATTATCATGGTTCACATTATTTACTATTTGCTTTAAACGTGGATGGAACACCAAACATGCACATTGGTGCATCTTTTCAGCATTTAGAGATGGTGCTTCTCCCCCTGTATCCCAAACCCGAAGAAACCACACTAAAACAGTTTCCACTGGCTTTTTCTTATAGATTTGGATTACATTTAATAATTCAGCTTGGGTATAACTCGGCACCTCAACCCAATGTTGTGGTGCCCCCCAGTGTACTGTCCCTTTTTCTCAATAACTGGATGTGCCTCCACTAATGGGGAATTTACTATTTCAAAATCACTATCACCCTCATCAGTTGAGGGGAGATCACCTTCCCACTTTTCGGTGTCAAACTCTGCCTTACACAGCAAAGTACGAACCCGGGGCCTTGAGGGCGGATGGTGTAGTTTTCTCCCATTTCGTTGTCTACGCTGTTGAATTATTCGAGTAGCTAGAGTCACTGAATTAGATTTCCAGTGTTCAGCTTCCTCTCCTACTTTAACAAGTGCCATATTTACCTTCTCCAAGGCATCTCTATCCAATCTGTGTGTATGCGTGTGTTCTTTACATTGCTCTTCTAACTCTAGTATTTTTTCTTTTAGTTTCTCTACATCTCTGTCTAATTCCTGAATTGCCTCAAAGAACAGCCATCCAGCTGCTCCCATCCCTTCCTTCTCCTTTTTCCCCTTATCATCCAATTTTAGCTCCGATAAAGCTCTAGCTAGACTATCAGGGTCTGCCTTAGGTCTTTCTTGCAAAGGTTTTGGGGAAGGAAGGGGTGAAACTTGACTTAATACCTTAGCAAGAGGATCCCACTTCCCAACAATGCTAGCATCATAGTACCAACGCCCAACTTATTTGGGGTGCCTGACACAGCATCCTTCTTACCTATGCCTATATGTTTTAAAGGAAAAAATATTGGTTGTTGTTGTGACATTTCCACTGTAAACCTCAGACCCTGCTCACTGTGCCAAATGAACTAGTCCATTACTTTAAAGTCTGAGGTTAATACAGGATTACAAATGACCCAAGACACCAAGGCTCAAACTTAACAATTTATTGTATAAAAATTTACTAGATAAACAAAAAAGACTAATAAATCATGTACTTACAAGCATTTGCATAAACAAAATCATCTTTGCCACTGGGAGACTTCAATCCTATCCAGTGCAGCTATCTGTTCAGTCAAGGCAAGGCCGACACTGGCAAAATGGCTCTAGGCTCAGTTCAGGCTGGTACTGTGATCAAATCCAGATGATGATGATTTCCATTTTAGCCTTTGAGCTTTTTATAGTCTTGAACAAACAACAGGGTCAACAGGTTCAACTAATGACATATTGATCACAAGCTCATCATGAGTTGATGGAATATTGTAGAAAATATGACATTACAAGCTCATCATGAGTTGATGGAATATTTTAGAAAATTACAGATCATTTCCTAAGTTGTAAACACGTCTTGTAATGTCTGGTCTTATGCCTTACTTCCCTTTTTTTAAAGAGCAGTTAGCTCACAAACTTGTGATATAGTTTCTCCTTGAAATCCCCATATTCTGGTAAACATCTTTTAAGCTGATAAACAACTTATAGGTTAACAAAAGTTCAGTAACACCAGTAATCAGTGAGCAAGGCCTGCTCTTAAGCATATTGTATTATTACAATATTAGCAGCATATAGTGAGGTAGTGGCATGTCAGATCTAGCAATAATCAATCTAGCAATAATTAAACATACACAGTGATATGTGGCTCGAGGCATAACAAAATCTGGTAGACTGTGTGGATTCATCACACCTAGCCACAGCCATTACTAAGTTTATTCTCCAGCTAGTTATTTGAAATGGTTGGCTGTGATCCAAGTGCTGGTACCTCTGCGGAGAAGTTTCATATCAAAGTGTTGATTTCACCAGGTGTATTTGCTGTCCTCAATACATCTCTGTTTACATGTCATCAGCAGTGGTGGGTACCTCAGTGCAGCCTGTTCAACAGTGTCTGTCTGGAACATGCTTACTTAGTTTTGGCTCCAGAGGTTGTTTACCTGGTGATAGATTCCCCCCAGACAGTGTTCAGAGCATTCGCTACCAAACACAAGCAGGCCAGGTAGCAGATGATCCATTGATCACTACCTTATGCTCTTCTTTTGAGGTAATAATTGCAGTGGCTTCCATTCAGGGCCAGTCTTTGGGACCTTCTACGTCTTAGTCCACCTATGTGGCCTTCACACAGATGAAGGCACACTTAAAACATAAGGTTTACATTTGAAGAGATGTCATCATTTGATTTCAGCAAGATTTCTAAATCTACCACTCAACCATTAATACTCCACTGTTTAGCACACCACTCTGATATACCCTACAGTACCCAGTTACCCAGTATCTGTTTTAACATTGCCTTGTACTCACCTGAAGGTATCTGGTTGGCTTTTTACATTCTCTAAAAGTCTGGCAACATCTTTATTAGATATGAAAGAGCCACATTAGAAAAGCTAATATCCTCAACCTTTCTAGATATTTCCAGAAATGTATCCACATAGACTGAAGGGGAATTGCAAACCTCTTTGTTTTCATTGCAATATGAAACTTGGGAAAATTTTGATGACTTTTTTTAGAAGAAACAAGGTTGTCTAATAAGATTCAGTTTCTTTACCGTGCTGGTGCTTGCATACCACAGGACCCGTCACCCAACCACTGTGTGTGTTTTCTTTTGCGATGCATTTATGG
The DNA here is from genome assembly GCF_019279795.1 of Protopterus annectens. NCBI lineage: Eukaryota > Metazoa > Chordata > Ceratodontiformes > Protopteridae > Protopterus > Protopterus annectens. Next base: position 36,609,203 of record NC_056745.1, read on the forward strand.
GACTGGAGAATCAGAATTGTTGAAATTCCTTACTATGAACATTACTTTCAACACATCCTATTGGATTTGTTTTTGGAAAAAGTGTGAAGAACCATTTTTAATGATAGTGCTTCTACAGATGAAATGTCTAAAATATATTTAATATATAACACAATTTGATTTTGTTAATCAATTTGGGGAACCATTAGAATAGTGTGTAATCACCCACAAAAGTTCATTTAAAATACCTAATGACAAAGAATTAGGTCTAAGATCAGAATTATTGCATATATGAGTATAAACTACTTTCCACTGAGTATCATAAGACTTATCTAACCTAAAATAAATGCAAGAGCATTGTTTCTATGATTGCAAAACTAATACAGTGTATATTCCAAGGTCTGACATTACTTACATATACAGTTCTGGGTTTTGTTTGATACCATAAAAGGCTTAATAACATTTTCTTAATTTTCTGTAATTTTAATTAATTTTAGTGAGATGTTACATTTTAAGCAAAATAATCTTATTTATTGCTTTAATTTTTTAACTTGGGTATATGTATTATCTACTTATAAAATTATACAAAAATTTGAATTGGAACATGAAAACTGGATGTTAATATATTTCATATAAGAAATAAACTTGAAGAAAAAAAGGAATATATCCTAAATTACTAGAGTATTTTTCTGTATTTATCATTAGTGGTGGAGATATTAAATCATCGTTATCTGAAGTGTATAAATTAATTTTAGAATTGGATAGTAAAATTAGCAATACATTTTGGGATTTTATTAATCATTGGGACCTGAATGCTATTGATAATAATAACAGTAAAGATCTAATCTTAAAATCTATAGGAGCATAAACATCCAGTAATTTTTGGAAGGTCTGCTTGAGGTAACTGCATAGAGTGTACATTTCTTCATTTAAAATAAAAATGTTTAAATGTAATGCAATTACATGCTGGAGATGTAGAAAAGTTGTGAAGGCTGATTGGTTTTATTTTCTTAAAATGTGAAAACGTGTTAAGTATTGGGAAGATATTCAGTCTTTCTTTGGAGCATTGTAGTCTGATAGAGGTTTGTCAGCTGAAACATTGATTTTAACAAATGTTGCAGTTCCTGTTTGCATAATCTCTTCACAATACCCTCTACTTTGGGCATTATTAGCTAGGAAGGCAATTACTATGGAATGGAAAATAAATCACCATCAAACTTTTATAATTTTATTAGATTAGCCACCAGTATATTTCAGAAGGAAACTCACACAATTACCCTAAGATCAAATGGTTAAAAGATAAATAACATTAAGTACTGGTCCAAATTACAATTATTATTGGATAAATATAATTGATCATCATCTAATAACTGTAATGAAATTCAGTTCTTATATATTGTCATCTGTGATTTATTTGATTTGTTTATGACTGCAAGCATTGTATATAGTTTATTTAACTAGTTTTAGCATAAATTAAGAAAAAATACAAAAAAGGAATTGGAGTTATTCCAACACCATGCCCCCCTCTTCTTTGGAAAGCAGACTATATGTTGCGGTCCTTTCTAGACTTTACTGAGTTTAAGGTCCATTTTCCTGCTATTTCCTGATTCTGCAGTAATGTGTAATGGCAGTCTTTGACTTTCCGTAGACCAAGACTGTGTTTCTTCTTAAGCCTTGAGACTGAAACTCTTCATCTCCTTATACCCTGGATGTCATGCTGAAGAAACTTGGCCACATTTTGAGATGGTTATTCTGACAAGTGTAAAAGTATGCATCTTGAAAATGTCGGGTCTTGATGGTGGTGACTTCAAGCTGAAGTATTTTAAAGCTTCATTCCCCCTTTTTTGTGTGACAAGAAGATAGGATTACAGATCGTTATAAAGAATTTGCACCAAGTATAGGGAAGACATAACTGGCAGCAACATTTTGTGGTAACAGTTTAAACTGATGATGTATAGATATGTAACTTAGAATTTTACACTTGGGAAACTAATAATCTCATAGGTCAAACATCTCAAATCAGACTGCAAATAAAAGCTTTTCTAAAGATCCAGCATGAATTAATAAAAATATTATTTATATATAGCTGTATAAAATATGATTACTATAAATTGGAGTCTATAAAAGCATACCCCTGTTTTTATGGAAAGGGCTTTGACTTGGAATACTGTAGGCCTTTTTTGCCTTGATGAAAAAAACACCAACACACCACTTCTTCAAATCCAAAAAACCATCCACTACTGGGAAGGAAAAAAATCAGCTTTCAGGATGTATAAATCACATTTATTAATCCAAACGTTCTGGTACCTCGGCAATTCGCCTTCAGTGGAACAATTTCAATTACATCACATCCATCATATATAGCATCATCTTCCAATTAATCAATTAACCATCAAGTATGTATTGCCGAGGTACCAGAACGTTTGGATTAATAAATGTGATTTATACATCCTGAAAGCTGATTTTTTCCTTCCCAGTAGTGGATGTTTTTTTGGATTTGAAGAAGTGGTGTGTTGGTGTTTTTTTCATGAAGTTTAATATGGAAGGAAATATCGCTGGTGAGAATTTACTGTTTGCTGAATTACTTAAGGAAAGGGAACGCAAACTAGCAATGTCGGATTTATCGGCTACGGACAATAACAACTTGTTTGCTGAAGAATTTGTTCAATTAGAACATGCTATGTCTAAAGAAGTGACAGTATTTTATGACACAAAACTACTTGAGAAGTATGTAAATCTCAGCATTTCGCCTTAACGGTTGAGAATAGACAAATTGCCGGCAGGTGGTTTTGGTGAGCATGAGAAGGATTTGTTACTGGAATGGAGACAGGCAGCGCAAGATTGCACGTTGAGTTGGTTAAAGATATTAATTAAGAAAAACAATAGAGTGATTGAGAGTTTGCATAAAAAAATTACTGAATTACAAGAACTAATCAGTAAAACCTCTGATAACATTTTTCAAAGCAATTTTAAAAGAATAAATGATAAAATTGCTAAACTTGAAGGAGAGGTCATGGAGCGGAAGAAGTCCAAATTAAAGCGGGACATCAAAGATTATGAAAAAAATGAGATATTTGATTGGCTGATCAAAGGGCGCCGTTTTCGTCGGAATTTAAGAAGACGGATCATCGGAAGTGATAATGGTTCATCATACTCTTCCAACGAGACAAGTGGAAGCTGTAAAAGCATATCGTTTGAAGATATTGTGGTGGAGTGTTCGGGCGAAGGTTCGGATAGCTGTAAAGGGGATCAGAGTGTGAAGAAATCAGGCGCGTATGTGCAGACACGATCGAAAAGGAATCAAAAGAAGGCTGGTTCCTCATTAGCCACTGCTTCGACTGCTTTGTCTCAAAAAAACTACAAGTAAGTCCTAGTGGTGTCATCGCAAGATGGCATTGCAATCAAATTGTTTGTGTAGTAAATACGAAGACTGTGATTGAGTGCAATACGGACAGCAATGATGTTAATGACATTGACTGGGACTTAGAATATTTGGGACATACTGTGAGACATGATAGCAGTTTAAATGAAACTGTTGGCAATAATTTTTGTGAAGGTTTGTCTGTACTGAATCTTTCAACGACTGATATCAGCAGGGAGATGAATGAAGTTTTAATTAAGGGCACTAAGTTTGTACCTACGAGAATTCCCTGCCTGGCTGATATTATTTGTGATGTTAAAAGATTTATTCGCAAATTGTACCTGAGGGTACACTTTTCTAATCGTAAATCTCTCTCAGATGTGATTACATCTGAACATGTTTTGGAAGATGATCTGTTAAACATGAGTATTTATGACTATGATGAAAGTTCTTTTTTTCATGATGATGTTTATGATGAAAATTATGCACACGCTATCAGTGTAGATGATAACAGTATGTTTAATGTCAATAGTTCAGCCTATTCTTATGGGGAAGGATATGGGCATTTAGATTTACCTAACCTTCCTAGTAATAGTACTTTCTCTCCTCCTAAGTGTTCTATGGTTATTGCTTCTTTTGAACAAGTTTTGATTTCCTGTATTGAAAAGTCATATAAAATATTTTGTAAAGAAAAGAAAATGTTTAATCTTAATAAAAATGAATGGCAGGCGTTACAGGATTTTAGAACAAGGTTAGATAAGATAACTGTGAAACAAGTGGACAAGGGTGGAAACTGGGTGGTAATGGACACTGTGAAGTATGAAGGGATTGTTGAAGCTATTTTAGCAGAGGAATCTTATGTTAAATTAGATGGAAATCCTTTACAACCTTATAAAGATGAATTGAATGATTTATTGGAAAGAGGTGAAAGGCTGGGATTTTTTAACAGTAATGATGTTAGGAAGTTAACAAACATAGATTCACGACATCCGTACATTTATATTATACCAAAAATTCACAAAAGTGTAACTAATCCACCAGGAAGGCCGATTATATCAGGCATAGGATCTTTTGTTGAAAAGGTAAATACATTTTTGGATTTTCATTTTAAAAAATATTTACCCAAGGTGGTTTCACATGTGAAAAATACTGAAGAAATATGTAAGGCTTTATGCCAAATGGAATGGAAAGAGGATTACTATTTGGTCACAGCAGACGTTTGTTCACTATATACCAATATTGATAAAAGATGGGGCTTATTGGCTATGCAAAAGATGATGGGTGAAGGGCCTAGAACAGGTTATCTGCTTTCGTTGTTAGAATATAGTTTGACTCATAATTATTTCACTTGGAAGAAAGGTTTTTATCTTCAGGTAAAGGGAACAGCAATGGGAGCAGCTTTTGCTCCCTCTTATGCTATAATTTATATGGGTGAATTTGAGAAGGAATTTATGTTTCAAACTACTTTTTTTGTTAATAATGTGTTTTTTTATAAACGTTATATTGATGATTTGATTTTCGTTTGTAAGGGTGAAACCTCCTTGTTTAAAATTTTTATGAATAAATTAGAGGAAAATTGGCATGGTTTAAAATTTAGTTTTGAAATTTCAAAGAGTAAAATGCCATTTTTGGATGTTGAATTTTATGTTGGAAGAGATAGCATGATTCAGTATAAGCCCTTCAAAAATTAATAATTTTTTGCATGCAAGTAGCATGCATCCACCTCATCTCATTAAGGCCTTGCCTGAAAGTGAATTTAAGAGAATTTGTAGGAACACATCTGACCATACTTTGTGGAAAGAAGTGTTAGGTGAAGTATTTGATAGATTGTTGTCTAGAGGTTATTCTGAAGATTCCCTTCATAAGATTTATGATAAATTAATAAAGAAAAAGAAAAATGTAGGGGCTTGTAGGACCGTATATTCAGGCAAGGCTAGTGATGATGTAGAACAAATGTTCTTCATTTCTAAGTATTCAGAATTTTCAAAAATTATAGAGAAAATTTTCAAACAGCTATGGCATGTGATTAGTGATAATGTTTCCATCGGATATTTATTTCCTAAAAGGGTTATTTTTTCATACAGTAGATATAAAATTTTAAAGGAACTACTTAATAAGAAATTGATATGTTCTTCTGATGGGAATGTTGGAATGTTTAGATGTGGACATTGTTCCATCTGTGAGAAGGTTAATAATATGCATGGAAAGAAAATAAATGGTAGAAAATATGTAGCTTTTGAAAAATTTGATTGTACATCTTCTGGGGTAGTGTACATCTTGGGTTGTAATTGTATAGAACCTATGTGGTATATAGGACAAACAACTAGAAAAGTAAAGGTTCGCATTCTAGAACATTTGGGGGATATTAGGAGAAAAAATATGGACAGCCCAGTGGCTTTTCATTTTGCCACTACACATAACTGTGAAATTGATGGATTCAACTTTAGTGTTCTGGCTAGACCACACTCATTAGGAGGGAATTTTAAGACTGAATTGAATAGGTTGGAACATAAGATGATTTTTAACTATCACACTATACATCCTAGAGGGATGAATTTGGATGCTGGAATAGGCTGATAGTTTATCATTAATTGTTTTTCTTTTTATATTTATTTAACAATACCGTAGGCCAGAATAATATAATATTGTATTATATTATATTTATAATATTTATAATGTTGCTAGTAACTATTGTTGTGCTTTATATATATTTAATATTGTATATTTAATGAATTAATGATGAATCAATATATTGGTAGTATAGAGCATAATATTGAAATTAGAGTATATGTATAAATAATGTGTTTTCAGCATGGTTTATTTGTGAGTTTTAGTTGTACTGAATTTGTTTAATGTATTAGTTTAAAATTTTGAAGTATTTATTGTGTGTTTGAGCTTTAAGAAAACATACTTGATGGTTAATTGATTAATTGGAAGATGATGCTATATATGATGGATGTGATGTAATTGAAATTGTTCCACTGAAGGCGAATTGCCGAGGTACCAGAATGTTTGGATTAATAAATGTGATTTATACATCCTGAAAGCTGATTTTTTTTCCTTCCCAGTAGTGGATGGCTATATTGTCTTGAGTCAGGAAATGCAAGGACAGGATGGTGCACTTGCTTCTGCTGTAGAGCTTTCAAAAAACAGGTGAAGATTCAGCCAGATGAAATAAATTGGTTGAAGCTCCAACCTGCTGAAGTAAAGTTTTTCTGGAAGACCAACCAGGCTAGGAAGAAATACTGGTTGGCTAACAAAGAAGCTAAGAAAGGAGTTGCAATAACAAAGAACAGGCATTGGTGATGCTCTACCAGCTTCTGAATAGTGAGTCAGTAGGTGGCACGAAGAAACTAAATCAGGTTGCAAGGCAAAGACAGAAAGATAAAGAAAATAGTCAGACACTCTTCATAAGGGATGTCAGCAACAATCTGCTCACCAGTCCACAGGACATCAAAGGCAGATGGAAGGAGTATTTCCAGCAGCTTCTGAATGAAGAAAACCCCACAGAAGCTGTACTGACACAGAAACAGCCTACAAGGAGTGAAAAAGAGGAGCCCACCCTAGAAGAAGTAACAATAGCGCTAAGGAAAATGAAGTCAGGGAAAGCAGCAGGCTCAGATGAGGTCAGAGTAGATATGATAAAGATGCTGGGTGAGATAGGCGAGAAATGGCTCCTGAGGGTACTAATATCAGTGTGGAGAGAAAGACATATCCCAGATGACTGCAGAATAAGCCTACTCATGCCACTGTACAAGAACAAATGGACGTCCACAACTGTGGGCAGTGCAGAGGTATCAAACTCCTATCACATTGCATGAAAGTTGTGGAGAAGGTGATTGTTAAATGGATACACAGAATAGTAGAATGTAAAATGGGAGATGAGCAGCTCAGATTCAGATCAGGATGCAGCACAACCGACCCTATGTTTGCAGTGAGACAGATAGTTGAGTAGAAGCTATAGATGAGGAAAGAGTCCAACTGGACATTTCTTGACTTGGAGAAAGCATATGACAAGGTTCAAAGAAAGCTGATTTGGGCAGTAGTATGGTAGTTTGAAGTCCCAGAAACATTGGTAGAACTAGTACAGGCTATGTACAAGGAGCCAATGACTTAAGAACGAACAGTGTTTGGTCTCACAGAGGGATTCTCTGTGGGAATGAGTGTACATCAGGGTTCATCTCTGAACCCACTGCTGTTCATACTGGTGATGGACTACATTAACAAACATGTCAGAGGGGACAGATCAACAAAGTTGTTGTATGTAGGAGATTTGTCATTGCAAGCAGACTCTGAACAAGAACTTCAACAAAGGATATGGGAATGGAATGCAAAACTGAAGGCACATGGGATGAAGCTAAGCACTTATAAGACTGTGCTAATGGCAGCAAATAGGGAAATCAGAAGAAGCTGAGAATTGAGATAGAAGGGAAGACAGTGGAGCAGGTTAATAGTTTCAAGTATCAGGGAGAGGTGGTTGAGAAGAAGGGAAGTCTGAAAAAAGAGGTCAAAGCTAGAATCGGAGAGGCTGCAGCCAACTGACATAGCATCTCAGATGTAGTGAATGACAGAAGAATGCCAAAGAAGCTGAAAATGAAGGCGTACATGACAGTGGTGTGACCAGTACTACTACATAGTACAGAAACCTGGACAGTAAAGGCAGAGCAGTTGAAGAAGCTAGAGGCGATGAAACAGGGACGTCGGGAGGCATACGCACTGTACTGATTTCAGTACAACTTATGTAGAAGGGGGGGTAGCATTTCAAAATTTTTTTTTGCGCTTTTACTGCACGATGACGTCAGCGCACTTTAGGCAGCCAGTCAGAATGGAGCTGGTCTCACTTCAAGCGGGAAGATTCGTTATTTTGGAGCTGGTCTCACTTCATGGAGGGTAATATGAAGTACGATTCCCAAACTGGTCTCGCTTTACGGATTTGTTATGTTGGAGCTGGTCTCACGTCATGGAGGGTTGGTGAGTAGTGAACTGTACAGATTCGTTATGTTGGAGCTGGTCTCACTCAGAGTGAGTGGATTTGTTACAGTGTGTGTGTGTGTGTGTGTGTGTGTGTGTAAATGCCCCAGGTGGGATGTACTGGTGTGATTACTCATGGTGGTGTGGTAGGGAATACCTCAGGCTTGAACCCTGTACCTTGTATGCAGGTGTTAAAGACCTGAATTCCCTACCCACCACCATTTGCAAATAAATTGCAGATTTTTGCCTCATGTTTGATCTGATCAATATCTGTATGTATCTGTGTTTTTTAAATATTGCAATGCTTGAAATTTGATGGTGCAGTGGTAGCAATGTAGCATTGATGCCTCACAGCTGTAGGTTCTTGGGTTTGGTTCTTGGCTGAGGTGCCTTCTTTGTGTGTGGGGGGGGATCTGTATCTTCTCCCTGTGTTTGTGTGGGTTTGCTTTTGTGTCCTCCCATGTTACAAAGACATGTCTGCATTATTTTTTCCTGGGCCTCTGCTGAGAATTGTGTTTTTTTTTTTTTTTTTTTTTTGTTCCAAGTCAGACTGTCCTGATCAACAAATTGACAGGCATTTAAATTTCAGACTTCAGGTTTCTGAATGTTTACTTTCTTACATAATTTGATGGTGCAGTGGCAGTATTGTTGCCTCATAGCTGTAGGTTTTCTGGTTTGATTCTTGGCTGGGGTGCCTTCTGTGTGGAGTCTGCATCTTATCCCTGTGTTTGTGACATAGTAAAACAACTTTTTATTCTAGCAATAAATATAGCAATTTTTTTAAGTTTATGACTATTTGAAATTTGTCCTTATTTTTGGGACTGTAATACCCTGTTATTGGCTTTGTCCAGGTTTTTTGTGCTAAGGTTGACCACCGCTATGGCAAGAACTGAATTCACTGAATAGGTTTGAGGGCTGTATTCCCTCATTACTGGGTTTGTCCAGGTGTTTTGTGCTAAGAGGTTGACAGCTATGGTGAGAACTGAATTCATTAAATGATAGCCATTTAAGTTTCAGTCTTTCTCTCTTTCACAAAGCAGGTGATTTGGCATAGTGGTATGTTGTTCTGACTATTTTGCACAGTGACCTTGGCAGTAAAATGTATGATGGTAACACAGCATTTTATTCTAGCAGCTTTCCAAGATTATACAAGCAATGTTTAATGTGTTCCTGTTTTTTGCCCTTTTGACCCACCCCAATAAATTTGGCTTTTTCCAGACTTCTTGTGCTGCGAAGTTGAGATGTAGTTGAGTATTGTGTAGATTTTACAAGGAACTGAGAGCTGCAGGGGAAGAGAAGTTTAGTGCTGATTATGCTAAGTCGGCTCACATTGCTAGTAGCACAAAATGTTGTGTACTTAATTTTAATGCAGAAGGTTGTTGGTTCTACTCCCATAAGGGGTGAATGCTGCTGTACTGAAAGTTAAGACACTGACTATGAGCCTGTTATCAGTTTGCCATCCATTTCCTATTGCAATATTACTAGCTTATTAATGTAATTTAGGCAATTTATTCCTTAGGGGCATCAGACACTATTTTTCGGTGAAGTCATGAAATATAAAGGTGATTGCTAGCAGCAACCTCTTCATTAGTTAGATTTATTTAACGTGGAATTATTTAGATTACTTTTTTTACTACTTCAGAGATTGTGCATATTATTTACTGATAATGGTGGACTGTAGAAGTTTGACTAGACTTTTATGATGGAAATGTTCTGAATTGGGCAGTTTTGTTTCATTGTTTACTGGAAAAATGTTCAAAGCAATAGGAAGGTGTATCAAAGAGCACATGTATGTTTCATATGCAAGGGGCCTATGATTTAAAAGCAGCCCAGAATTAATTTTTATCTGCCACGGGTAAAATGTATTTTTCTTTGAATGTGGGTTTTAATGTTGTTTCAATGAATGTGAGTTTCAAGGGCAGAGAAGTTTTAATGCCAAGTTTGTTTAGCAGATGTCTTAGTGTTTGTGCTGTAAAATGCAAAATAAAACTTTCAAATGAAGTTCAAATCATCATAGAAGTAAATCAGTATGCACATTAGTGTTTATGGTAAATGGAGTGAAATAGCAAAGTAATGGATCATTGGAATGGCTGCAGGGGGAGGCTCCATTCGACCATGGTTTTATGAGGGGGAAGGGCGGCAAACTTAGACAGCCCCAGCTGAACTATACCTCCCAACTGTCCAGATTTTCAAAGAATGAATAGATTTTTTGCTTCTTATTTTTTGGTTTGTTCCTCAATTTGTGGTTTTCTGGCAAATGATTTAGGAATTAAGTCACTAAATAATGACACACTAGTTTCAGACTTTATAACCTTCAGAAAAATGCATGCTAAAATAAGACCTGTTCTATCAATTGTCCCAGTTTATACAAGAGCAATTTTTAGTACTGTTTATATGTTCCTTCAATATATTTCGCCTTGTCCAGATTTATTGCATTAACAGGTTGAGAGGTACATGCAAATTGCTTTATAGAATTAGGCATAGCCAAACCTCAACTGTCCCTGATTTTGGCTCAAAATGTTGCTCTTCCCCTAATGATCCCTCCACAAAATATCAATTTTGGAAGAAAACATAGAGGGTTTACTTTACTTTTATAAATAACTATAATGATCAGAGTTATACATTACTTTTATTTCAGAAATGCATGTAGATTCTCTAATTTTGTCAGCTGCTCTAAGTTAACTGTGCTCATATTAAAATGGTGACCATCCTTTGACAGGTTCCCAGCTGTATTGTCTGGCAATTTTATATTTTTGCATCACATTTTTGGTCAGTTTTTCATAAAATTGCAGTTTTCTGGCAAATTGTTAAAGACTGAAGTTAGAAAATAATGCAGACATTTCAGTTTCAGATATCATACCTTTCAGAAAATTCGTACTGATGCAAGACCTACTACTATTCTATTATCTTTCTAAGTTTATAAGAGCAATATTTTAAAAAAATGTCCTTATTTTTGGGCCTTTGCCTCAGTTTTATTTATGAGTTTGTTGCTGTAAGAGGTTGAGAGGTTGTGTGTGTGTGGTAGGTAGCATACCTCTCAACTGTCCAAATTTTGCAGAATGTCCAGATTTTTGCCCCATATTTTTTGGCTGTTCCTCATAAATTTTGTGATTTTCTAGAAAATCATTGAAGGCTGAAATTGCTAAATAATGACAGACATTTGAGTTTCAGACTTGATGTCCTTTAGAAAAATTCATACTAGCACAAATCCTGTTATTCTAGCAACTTTCTCATACTAGCACAAATCCTGTTATTCTAGCAACTTTCTAAGTTCACGAGAACATTATTTAATATCTGTCCCTGTTTATTTTAGGCGTTGTCCATATTTCTTGCACTAAGAGGTAGGTAGGGGTGTGTGAATGAAACATCCTAGTTAGGGGTAGCAGGTGGTTTGTAATTTACTCAAGCTCAAAACCTGTACCTTAGTTACAGAAAACAAAAGCATAAATTCTCTACCCCAACTACCATGCTGCATTTTTCAAAGAACTGTCATTTCAGGTTAATTTTCAATTCAAGGAACCGAGTTTGAGTGAATTTATATTATATTACTGAAGAGGCATTACAGCGGATGCCTCTTCATCGACACTAAAAGAGCGAACCGTGAATTACGAGTGGCCGTAGCTTGGCTGGGGAGGGGGGTAGCAGTTTGAGAGCTGTCAGTACAAATTTGAAAATCCTAGCTACACCCCTGCGATGAAAATTAAGTGCCTGAGAAGTGTGGTAGGATGCACACTGTGGGACAAATGAAATGAATACATAAGAGCACAGCTCCAATACCAGAAAAGATCAAAGAGAACAAATTATGGTGGTTCAGTCACATGTACAGAAAAGTGGAAGAAAACCTGGTGAAGGGACAGACAGGAAGAAGGCAAGAGGAAATGAGGTCATCCAGCAAAGAGGTGGATGGATTGTGTAAGAAAAGATCTGTGACAGGCTTGAGTGTCGAAGAAGGCAGAAGTGTGGCACTGAATAGAGAGATGGAGACAGTTAACATGATACCCCGACTCCATGTAGAAAAATGGGAAAAAGGGGGTTATAGCATGCCCTCCATAACTGTCATCTAGTGCCTCCCCCTTCTACACTCCCTTTCTTACATATGTTAACACCACAGTCATAAAATCACGAGAAAAGAAAAAATACTCAAAAAAATACCATAGTGGCACTGATTTCCTGATGATCTGAGAGTTACATATCAGAGAATAAAGACCGACAAGTGTAAACTTCTCAATTTTACATTTATTCAGCTGTAGGAGAGCCGGTACCCATCTTGTGCTGAGGGAGGTTGGGGCAGGCATACCGAAGTGATAAGTTAGGATTGGATTGTGTGAGCACTGGGTGGAATAGTGATGGGGACTGGAGAAGGTCATCAGTGGGGATGATGCATAGCAGTGAAGATATGGCAGAATGGTGGCTTAATGGTTAAACTTTGGGCCTCATGGCTGCAGGGTATGAGATTTAGTTCTGACCAATGTTTACTGTCTGTTCAATGTTTTGATGCTCCTGCAGTGTGTGTGTGTATGTGTGTGTGTGTGTGTGTGTGTGTGTGTGTGTGTGTGTGTGTGTGTGTGTGTGTGTGTGTGTGTGTGTGTGTGTGTATACATTCTCTGTGGATACTCCAGTCTTCTACCACCTACTAAATACTTTTTTGTTTGACTGGCTACTCTAAATTCCCTTTGTGTATATGTATATTTATGCTTTGCCCTTGTGGCTAAGGATGATTTATGAAGCATTGGTTCGCTTATCTTAACATCAGTTACATCATGAAACAATAGAATACATTAGCAGAGAGCAAGTAGTGATGGGATTACTAATGGAGATAAGAATACGATGGGCACATGATTTGCTGTACTTTTCAGGGGGATTTGGGAGCTGAGTTGTGTGTGGGGGGGGTGCATTATTTTTGGTACTCTTCAGGGGGATTGAGGATGTGAGTTGAGTGTGTAGAGGTGCATGACTTGCAGTACTGTTCAAGGGGTATAGGAGGTGAGTTGGGTGTGATGGGGTGCATGATTTGCAGAACTGTTCAGGGGTACTGTAGTTGAGTTGCATGTGGAAGGGTGTATTATTTTATTATTGTTTAGGGGGATTGGGGAGTTGAGTTTGGTGTGGAGGGATGCATGACTTGCAGTAATATTCAGGTAGATTGGGGAAGTAAGTTGGGTGTGGAGGGGTGCATGATCTGCACTACTGTTTAGGGAGTTTGGGGCAGTAAGTGGTTGTTTAGTGGTGCATGATTTGCAGTATTGTTCAGGATATATAGGAGGTGAGTTGGGTGTGATGAGGTGCATGATTTCCAGTACTGTTCAGGGTGTAGAGGAGGCGAGTTAGGTGTGGAGAGATGCATGATCTGTAGTTCTATTCAGGGGGATTGGGGAGGTGAGCTGGGTGTGAACTGGTGCTTGATTTGCAGTACTGTTCAAGGGGACTGCAGAGGTGAGTAGGATGTGGAGGGATGCTTTATTTGCAGTACTGTTCAGAAGGACTGGGCAGGTGAGTTGGGTGCGGAGGTGTGCATGATTTGCACTGCTGCTCAGGGGGATTGGGGAAGTGAGTTGGGTGTGGAGGGGTGCATGATTTGCAAAACTGTTCAAGGGGTACAGGAGATGAGTTGGGAATAGAGGGGTGCATGATTAGCAGTACTGTTCTGGCAGTAAGGGAAGTGAGTGTGGAGGGGTGCATGATTTGCAGTGCTGTTCAGGGAGTTTGGGGTGATGAGTTGGGTGTGGAGTGGTGCATGATTTGCATTACTCTACGGGGCGACTGGGGAGGTGAGTTGGGTGTAGAGGGCTGCATGATTTGAAGTACTGTTCCGAGGATTGGGGAGGTGAATTGGGTGTTGAAGGGTGCATGATCTGAGTACTGTTCAGTGGGATTGGGAAGGTGATTTGGGTGTGGAGGGGTACATGATTTGCAGTACTCTTCAGGGGCTTGGGGAGCTAAGTTGGGTATGGATTGGTTCATTATTTGTAATACTGTTCAGGGGGATAGGGGAGGTGGGTTGGGTGTGGAGTTGTGCATGATTTGCAGTAATGTTCAGGGAGTATGGGATGTGAGTTGGGTGCGGAGGGATGCATGATTTGCTGTACTGTTCAGGGGGTTTAGGGAGGTGAGTTGGGTGTGGAAGGGTGCATTATTTTAATACTGTTCAGGGGGACTGGGGAGATGAGTTGGGTGTGGAGGGGTGCATGATTTGCAGTACTGTTCAAAAGGATTTGGGAGGTGAGTTGGGCTTTTAGGGAGTGCATGATTTGTAGCACTGTTTAGGGGGATTGGGGAGTTGAGTTTGATGTCGAGGGTGCATGATTTGCAGTACTGTTCAGGGGGATTGTGGAGGTGAGTTGGGTGTGGGTGGGTACATAATCTGTAGTACTGTTGAGGGGATTTGGGGAGGTGAGTTGGGAATGTATTGGTGCATTATTTGCAGTACAGCTCAGGGGCATTGTGGAGGTGAATGGGGTGTGGATGGGTACATGATTTGTAGTACTGTTCAGGTAGATTGGGGAGGTGAGTTTGGTTTGGAGTTGTGCATGATTTGCAGTACTGTTTAGGGAGTATGGGAGGTGAGTTGGGTGTAGAGAGGTGCATGATTTGCAGTACTGTTCAGGGTGTATAGGTGGTGAGCTGTGTGTGATGAGGTGCATGATTTGCAGTACTGTTCAAGGGTATGGATGTTGAGTTACATGTGGAGTGGCGCATGATTTGTACTGTTCAGGGGGATTAGGGTGGTGTGTTTGGCATGGAGGGGTGCATTATTTGCAGTACTGTTCATGGGGATTGGGGGGCTGAGTGGGGTGTGGAGGGGAACAGGATTTTCAGTACTGCTCAAGGGGATTGGGGAGGTTAGTTGGGTTTGGAGGAGGTGCATGATTTGTAGTACTGTTCAGGGGGATTGGAGAGGTGAGCTGGGTGTGCAGTTGTGCATGATTTGCAGTACTGTTCATGGCATTGGGGAGTTAAGTTCAGTGTGGAGGGGTGCATGATTTGCTTTACTGTTCAGGTGGCACAGCCTGTGAGTTGGGTGTGGATGGTTGCATGATTTATAATACTGTTCAGGGGGATTGGGGAGGTGAGTTATGTGTGAAGGGGTGTATTATTTTAGTACTGTTCAGGGGGATTGGAGAGCTAAGTTGAGTGTTGAGGGGGTGCATGATTTACAGTACTGCTCAGTGGCACTGGCGAGGTGAGTTGCATGTGGAGTTGTGCATGATTTTCAGTACTGTTCAGGGGGTATAGGAGATGAGTTGGGTGTGCATGGGTGCACGATTTGCAGTACTGTTCAGGGGGGTATAGAAGGTTAGTTGATTGTGATGGGGTATATAATTTGCAGTATTGTTCAGGGGTACTGGAGTTGACTTGCATGTGGAGGGGTGCATGATTTGTAGTACTGTTCAGGGGGATTTGGGAGGTAAGTTGGGTGTGGAGGAATGAATGATTTGCAGTTCTGTTCAAGGGGATTGGGGAGTTGAGTTTAGTGTGGAGGTGTGAATGATTTGCAATACTGTTCAGGGAGATTGGGGATATGAGTTGCGTGTGGAGGGGTGCATGATTTGCAGTACTGTTTAGGGACATGATTTGCAGTACTGTTTAGGGGATGGGGAGGTGAGTTGGGTTTGGAGAGGTGCATGACTTGTGATACAGTTCAGGGGATACTGGAGGTGAGTTGGCTGTGGGTGGTTGAATGATTTGTAGTGCTGTTCACGGGGATTGGGGTGGTGAGTTGGGTGTGGAGGGGTGCATGATTTGCATTACTGTTTAGGGGATGGGGAGGTGAGTTTGGTGTGGAGAGGTGCATGATTTTCGATACTGTTCAGGGGATACAGGAGGTGAGTTGGGTGTTGGTGGGTGCATGATTTGTAGTGCTGTTCAGGGGGATTGGGGTAGTGAGTTCAGTGTGCAGGGGTGCATGATTTGTGATACTGTTCAGGGGATATGGGAGGTAAGTTGGGTGTGGGTGGGTGCATGATTTGTAGTGCTGTTCAGGGGGATTGGGGTGGTGAGTTGGGTGTGGAGGGGTGCATTGTTTTAGTACTGCTCAGGGGGATTGGGTAAGTGAGTTGGGTGTAGAGGAGTGTATGATTTGTAGTACTGTTCAGGAGGATTGGGGAGGTAAGTTGGGTGTGGATGGGTGCATGATTTGTGGTACTGTTCAGGGAAATTGGGAAGGTGTTTTGAGTGTGAAGGGGTGCATTATTTTAGTACTGTTCATGGGGGTTGGGGAGGTGAGTTAAATGTGGTGGGGTGTATTATTTTAGTACTGTTCAGAGGGATTGGGGAGGTGAGTTGGATGTGGAGGGGTGCATGATTTGTAGTATTGTTCAGGTGGTAGCGGATGTGAGTTGAGTGTGGAGGGGTGCATGATTTGCAGTACTGTTCATGGGGTATGGGAGGTAAGTTGGGTGTGTATGGGTGCATTATTTTAGTACTGTTCAGGAGGACTGGGGAGGTGAGTTGGGTGTGGAGGGGTGCATTATTTTAGTATTGTTCAGGGGGATTAGGGAGGTGAGTTGGGTGTTTAGGTGTGCATTATTTTAGCACTGTTCAGAGGGATTAGGAGGTGAGGTGGGTGTGGAGGGGTGCATGATTTGTAGTACTTTTCAAGGAGATTTGGGAGGTGAGTTGAGTGTGGAGGGGTGCATGATTTGTAGTATTGTTCAGGGGGATTAGGGAGGTGAGTTGGGTGTTTAGGTGTGCATTATTTTAGCACTGTTCAGAGATTAGGAGGTGAGTTGGGTGTGGAGGGGTGCATGATTTGTAGCATTGTTTAGGCTGTAGCGGAGGTAAGTTGAGTGTGGAGGGGTGCATGATTTGCAGTACTGTTCATGGGGTATGGGAGGTAAGTTGGGTGTATATGGGTGCATTATTTTAGTATTGTTCAGGGGGATTAGGGAGGTGAGTTGGGTGTGTAGGTGTACATTATTTTAGCACTGTTCAGAGGGGTTGGGAGGTGAGTTGGGTGTGGGGTGCATGATTTGTAGTACTTTTCAAGGAGATTGGGGAGGTGAGTTGGGTGTGGAGGGAGGTGCGTCATTTGCAGTACTGTTCATGGAGACTGGGGAAGTGAGCTGGGTGTGAAGGGGTGCATCATTTGCAGTGCTGTTAAGGTGTAAATTTCTCAATACTAACTAAGCAAAAATTTAAATCTGGCTGATGGTTCTAGCCCAGTTTATTTCTTTTTCTTTCAAGTCAGGGATAATGCACCCACTGGGACCAGCTTATGGCTTTCTCTTTCCACCAGGGATGATGCAGTGATGGGGTCTGTGTTTAGTGTGGTTTATAATGACAGTAATTGAGCTCCTTTTACGTTTGGCACTGCTGTAAGGGATTATGATGTAGTGTGTTAGCTGCCATTTACAGATGCTGTTTTTATCTTCTTCTTCGTGATCCTTGAGTGTAAACTGAGAGGTTGCTCCTTGGTGGCCCCAGTATGAGTATATGGGAGTTGATATCACAGACCAGATTGCCCTTGAAATCCGCAAATGAAATGCTTTTATTAATGGTTTTAACTACTTCATTTCCAAGCTAGTATGAATACTGGCTTTACCCTGTTGTCTTTGATTGGGTTGTAAATACAGAATTACTTGTAACCAGAACTAGAAGTGGGTCAGTGCTTATTTGAAGTTCATTGTCACAACCCCTAGTGCTTTTCTTGGAAGACCTTTGATCCAGTTTGACATTAAACTATTCTGTGGATTGTCATGTGACCCGCACTTGTTCAGAGTTTGTGTCTAGATTTGCTGAGATGAATTAGTCACGATGCAGGGTCTGATTAAGCACTCGGGAAGGTGCATCTGTCTGTATGGTGCATTGAAGGCATGACTGAAACACAGTTTGAAATAACATATCCTATGCCACAGAGGGGTGCCTAGTGTCTATAAGCACTGTAAACCACCTAAAGTGTACAGATTTACAAACACATATGAGGAGCAGTATCCAGAGGTTTAGTCCTAGTCATATGGAGGATTGGTTAAAGGCCTTAAAATGCCACAGCTTTCCTGTCTTTATCTAGAAAAGTCATGTTCTAACTGGAAACAATGCTAGGACAGAGTTGTCAGTGTTACATGCAGGATGACATCATTTGTTATCATGGCTGCAATATTCATTCAGATAATTCAGTTATAACTTATATTCAGTTCTAATTTCACAGTATTTGGTTGTTCTTCTACCTCATAATGACTGCATTAAACATCTTGACAACATGAAAGATATGCTTACCATGCTATTAACTAAAGTCTTAATATGGCATTTTGTAACCTGAGCCACCTGCTGGCTTATCTGGTATGATTTGTTCCAAATGGTATGCACAAATGCATTTAAAACATATCCCTCTCTTTTTTCATAGGCAAAAACACAAGATGTATACTGTAATTATGTTGCCACAGTACATATTAGAGGTTTGAGACTGACAAGCAGTATATATTTTTTTATTACACAGAAAGCAGTAATTTGACAAATGAGTATATAAACCCCTGCTCCTTCCAGCAAATAGTATATGTGGTTTAGGCCTTAAATCCACATCTCTGGCATCCAGTAATACATGAGGACCAGGACTAGGGATAAAGTCACAATCCATGTCTCTTTAAGACAATTAATATGTCAGGGGTGAGTGTCTTGTTTAGTAACCAACACCTGACATGCTGAGAAATAAGCTGTAGACTTTACAGCTGTAGGTCAGAGTTACAGTCCCTGGCTTTCTGAGATTTTGCCTGCCTTACCCTGTGCTCAGTACTTTTCAATACACTTGTACCAGCAGTAATTGGACCTTGTCCAGAATTTATTAACTTTATTTGTATTTGTTTTCCAGGGCAGAACACTCATGTTCATGGAATAATTATTTTAAAGTTATAGAATTATTTTGCATAAAGTATACACAATATTTCTGGTGGAAAGGGGGAATAAAGGATACCTCTCTACCACCATCTTATTCCTTAATGTATGGTAATGTTGTTACCAGATAGACTAGACTAGTACAGCCAACAACACAGATTACTATTTTATCCTTAAAGAAATATTTGAATAGTTAGTATTTTGCTCTGCGCAATCCCTTTTCAGTAGACAGTTGACACACATTTAATATTATACCACTTTTCTGTGCACAAAACTTTAAAATAATAAATAAATCACCAGCCACCAACAATTAAAATGGACTAGCAGAAGCACATGTAATTAATAAAAATAAAAAGTTTCACTTGAAAAGTAAATCTGCAAACAGAAATAATATTGCACAAAAGAGTTTATTAAGTCCTGAACAGACAAATGACATATAATGACCAGTTTCAGTTAGTTTCAACCCTATTTTAGGGCAAGGTGTATTATGCTGTATTATACAATGACTTGCCATTAACATTCAGAAATGAGCACTATGATTGGACAGCCCAACCACCATGCGGTTGCAAATCAAGCATATACCAATAGAAAGAATTCTGGTTTCTAAAGTACCATTGAGTGGCCAGACTCTTTTTTGCTATTGGTATATGGTAGACAGGCATTGGTCTGAAACAAAGAAAGTCTGAAACTGAAAAGGATGTCATTATTTAGAGACTTCATTCCTCATAAAATCTGTGGTTTTCCATTAAATCACCGAGGAACAAAGTCACTAAATAATGATACACATTTCAGTTTCAGTTCAGACTTTCTTTCCTTCAGATGATGCACAATTATTCTTGTAGCTTTCTAAGTTTATAACAGCAACGTTAACAATCAGTGCCCTCCTTTATTTATGGTTTTCTCCACATTTCTTGAAATAAGAGGTTGAGAGGTATGAAGGAGGGCAGAGAAAACAGAAGGAAAGTCAGACGTTCTTCAAAACTAAAGGAACGTACCTGCATTTCCTTGCATTGTCCCCCGTCTCTCTCATACCTCTAAACTGTCCACAGGTTACAGTTTTTCTTTCTTTTTCAGAAAAAAAAATAGCTGAGATCTTCCTTTCTCCGTTGCTTCCTTTGCAAAGTACTGAAGTACTGTGCAAGTGTGGGAACTAAGTCCTATACACATGTGCAGTACATCATCAAAGTGGCTGAATACGGAAACAATGTGGAAGAACACCATGGCGCCATTATACAAAGATATTATTTAAGAAAAGTAGTTGTTTTTTTCTTAAATAATGTCATTGTATGATAGCAGTAACCCATGGCTAGGTGTAGGTGAATTAAGCAATAACCCACGCCTGGGTGTGGGTAATGCTGGATTTACCCATGGTTGGTGTAGTTTGGTCATGAGGGCGAAGCCTGAGTGGCCAAATAAAGAAAACCGCGGGTAAATCCAGCATTACCCACAACCAGAAGTGGGTTATTGCAATTGTACAATGACATTATTTAAGAAAAAATAATACTTACTTTTCTTAAATAATGGCATTGTATAATGCCTCCGTGCTGCCCTTCTGCAGCTGTCTGGTATTCTGCGGCAGTTCTGATGTACTGCACATGCGTATGCTTACCCAGTACATCAGAGCTGTGGGTGGAAGCAACGGAGAAAGCAAGATCTCTGTTGCTGTTTAGAAATTGTCTCGCTATGTTAAAGGAGTTTAACGTAGCGAGACAGCTTTAAAAAAAGCAACGGAGATCTTCCTTTCTCCATTGCTTTTTTTAAGGCTGTCTCATCGAATTTCCTGTATGCTCCAAATTTGGATTTTGGATGATATTTCTTATTTTCACAGCCACATAGTTGGGGGGGGGTTACATGCATACATATAGACTCTCACACACATATACACTAAAACAGACACACAGAGTTGCACGTGTGCACAGCAACTTCAGCAGTGTCTTGACTGTGCACACCTTAGATCTCTCAGCCTGATCAAGTTAGTGAAAAAATGATTTTCAACCCCCCTCCTATGTCTGTGAACTGTCTCTTATTTTGCAGAAGGTTCCTGATTTTTTTCTCATATATTTGCTCTGTATGTGTTTGATTGTCTGGTAAATCACTGAGGATGATACTCGGTCCCTAAAGCCAGA
The DNA here is from genome assembly GCF_019279795.1 of Protopterus annectens. Taxonomy (NCBI): domain Eukaryota; kingdom Metazoa; phylum Chordata; order Ceratodontiformes; family Protopteridae; genus Protopterus; species Protopterus annectens. Next base: position 36,630,464 of record NC_056745.1, read on the forward strand.
CATTTTTTATTTTTCTGGAAATGCATGTTGATGGAAAATGATGTACTATTTTCATGAATTAGGGTTACATTTTAAAATTGTCTCTGATCATAGGTACTTACTAAACTTGTTTGATCTGTGAAGATGTTAAGAAGCCTTGGCTTATATCCATTATATTTTGCATATGAGTAACCCAGAGAAAAACTGAACAAGGATATGTTGGGACACTTATATGTTCCCTCTGTTCACAAAAGACAGGTAAGTCTGTGGTTACTCATCCATTCATCCAGATTACTTTCTGTGGTTACTCATCCATTCGTCCAGATTACTTTCTGTGGTTACTCATCCATTCATCCAGATTACTTTCTGTGGTTACTCATCCATTCGTCCAGATTACTTTCTGTGGTTACTCATCCATTCATCCAGATTACTTTCTGTGGTTACTCATCCATTCCTCCAGATTACTTTCTGTGGTTACTCATCCATTCCTCCAGATTACTTTCTGTGGTTTCTCATCCATTCATCCAGATTACTTTCTGTGGTTACTCATCCATTCATCCAAATTACTTTCTGTGGTTACTCATCCATTCATCCAGATTACTTTCTGTGGTTACTCATCCATTCATCCAGATTACTTTCTGTGGTTACTCATCCATGCCAGGTATGTTTTCTGTATCTCTTTCTCTCTCTCTCTTCACACACACACACACACACACACACACACACACACACACACACACACACACACACACACACACACACATGATTTCAGTATTAATTTTTCTTTTTTTCCATGCTCAGAAAAACTGCATGGCAAGTCCTAATTGTTGTAGTAATTGATTTCGCTGCTGAAGATTTTATACCTTTTTATTTACTTTGTTTTTTTTTATTTTGGGCTGATTGAACAGCAAAGCTTCATTAAAAAAAAAGTGGTGGCCTTTTTGCCATTTTTGTAGTCTGTGTTTCTCGACAGCTATGCCGAAGCACTGCACTTGCTCTTCATCACATTGTATCTGTACGTTAACTCCATGTTGGAGAGCCTTCGTTCTCCACTAATGTGACAATGTACATTTAGCCTATTGTCTAATATTTAATGTGGGTAGAGTCTTCAAGGAGCATTGGGCTTTAAGCACTGTAGACAAGTACACAGCAGAACTGCTTTGTTTAAAACTGCAGTACATTTCCGCAGTAGCAAATATACAGTTTTTAACAATTTCACATATGTGTTTTAAATATTACATTAAGGGCAATTATAATGCCACAGCTTTTACTTTTAAAGAACTGTTTACATTTTTTTTAATTCAGTACAGCTATGCTACTACATAGCTCACTTCTGTTGTATTTTTATTCTGAAAGAAGTTGCATTTTACTAGTTTTATACAGCTTTTCATATTTCTCTCCTCTTCATACATTTTTAAATAAGTAACCTTTAGTGAACATAACATACAGTCCAACAATAAATGCATTTTTTATTCACATAAACTTTGCTTGGCATATATCTTTCTATGCACCCAAAATTAAACAACAGATAATTGGCAGACATTGAAACAGCTTCAGGTACACAAAATATAAAATGTCCCTGTTGTCCCACTTCTTCATAGATTTAAGAGAGTTTTATAGATAGGTTTTCAAGAAACTTAGCTTGAGGATACAAATTCAATATAAGTTAGTCTGCCATATATTTTAAATTCATTTGTGAGCATTTCTGCCATTTCACACAGAGCTAATTGGAGGAAGGGCACTGAGCAAAACTCTGATCTGTGATATATAAGTATCCTGTTTTGTGCTTATTTTTACTAGTTATTTATAGCACTTTTATTGTCTGCTGCATACTTTTTACTGTATTTTATAGCTATAAGCTAATCTGTACACTTGTATTAAAATTGTCTGCCTCACAGGGGCTGATAAATATGGTTTTTACTGTTACACTGTTTGTAAATCTTTTCTAGCTAGTTTTAATGTGTGTGAGGTATTGACTGGAAATTTTCTCCATTTGTTAAACATCTGTTTGTGTTTGTTTGCTCTGATTTCCTGCCAAGGAGTGTATAATATAACTGATTTAGATACTTGGAGGCTTTGCAGTTGCCCGCCACATACTGTAAATTTGATCTGGGACACTCCTCCCAGTCTAGTGTCATTAGCTCATTCTACCTAACCCAGGGTGAACATTTGAGAAGGCCAATCCACTTAGTTTCTTAACCTTGAATTATCTTCTGCTCCTCCTTTCTCCCTTTCCACTTTACTCTAAAAAAAATCTAAGATTGTTATCTGCCTTTCCTGTAACTAGTCTAGTCCAGATACAGATTTGTTGTATCCAGGACTGTTTGCAAGCTTCTGAGCCCCCAAGGCTTTCTGTGTTGGAGGGAAGCCTTCCAGCTTATCATTGGGAGTGGTAAGCACTAGGTAGCCTATCTACCACAAGAGGAGTGGTTTCTGGCCCAGAAATTGTAGTATAGTGGCCATTTGGGAAGTTTTTCCATCTCTTTCAACTTTCTGGTTTAAAAGCCTGCATTTACTTTCTTTTCCCACCTTTCCTGTAACTAGTCTAGTCCAGATACAGATTTGCTGTATCCAGGACTGTTTGTAAGCTTCTGAGCGGTGCCAAAGTCTGCTCTTCAATTTTTCCCTTAGATCTACTAGTTCTCACCTCTCCTGCTCTTTTACTAGCGTATTAGTCTAGCACTTTACCAGACTTCTTGTAGCAATTATTGTAGCACACAAAAGTTCTACCAGCACTAAACGTTCTATAAGGAAACAGCTCCAGTACTTATTAATAATGCCCACCCCTCCAGGCATGTCTAAAGGTCAGTTCCCTGTGCATTCATCTATTAACCTGGTGAACATGGGCATCCTGAGGCAATGTAGCAACTGCCTCATGTATACTGACAACCCTCTCTTCTTATCTCCCAACACTCAGACTTGCAAGAGATGCATGTATATATCCAAACTGGAAGCCACGCACTCTCCAGCCAAGACTGGAATAGCTGGTCAAGCGGAGAAGGCCAACACTTGCACCACACAACATGGAAAACATAACTCTCCAGAACACACATCAGCACTGCCTTCACATAAAAACACAAACCACACACCCGCCTTCATGGAGGCCCTCAATAAAACTCTACCCAAACAGTAGAGATCTCCAAGGCAGAAACACACTCAACCACCACAACACAACACTAATCACGAGACACATAACTCTCCTAAACAGTGTGCCACTCAAACAAAGCCCCTAAGGCAAAACAGCATGCCCAACACACTAGTCATAAGTGACTAGATAGTGAAGTGCACTGATGTCCCACTCACTAGGCTGAATAAGGAGAAAGTAACAGTCAGCTGCCTGTCAGGTGCCAGGATCTGCCACATAACGCACACACTCAGGTCAGTCAACAACAGGTACGAATATGACTTTGTCACTGTACATGTGGGTGTGAATGACCTGAGACTACATGAAAAGAGACATGGAGGAGCTCTCGGATTATGTAGCCCAGGTGGGTATGACCCTACCCCTGAGCAGCATCCTACCATCACCCAGAATGATACCACAGTACAAGCAGAAAATGATTGATTTCAACAATTGACTAAGTTTCTGGTGTCATTCTAAGGGGATCCATAATCTGCCTGGGATGACATGATTGACAGACCTCGATGCTTTGCCAGAGATGGACTGCATCTGTCACCCCTGGGCTTCCAGATACTGGCCAAGGCTCTTGCAAACCCTATAGTGCCTTTTTAGGCGGTTTTCCAAAGACCAAATTACCACCGTAACAGCTACAAACAAATGCAATCTGAGGGTCATGCTGCTCAATGCTAGAAGTCTAAATCTCAAAATGCACTCACTCGAAGCACTCCTTAAAGTGGAGAACATCAACGTTTGTGCTGTAACAGAGACCTGGTTCAAGGCAGCAGAAAGCACCCCTGCACAACCAGGCTATAACTCATTCCACACCCTTCGGCTCCAGGACTTGGACCGAAGCTCCAAAGGCAGTGGTGTTTCCATATTCATAAAGGATGCGCACACCTCCAGACATAACTCATCTAAGATACTTCAGGTGCAGCTAACATTGGGTAAGACAGCAATTCAGGTCATAGCCTGCTATAGGTCCCCAACCATGTCCCAAGACTCACACTCCACATTCTTAAGCACCCTGGAGAATATCATGGTCCAACCTAACACTCTCATAATGGGCAACTTCAACTACCTCTCCATTAACTGGGAAAACTGCTCATGTACCCATACACTTGCCCAACGGTTCCTGGAATTCATTATCTCCAATGCCCTGGACCAGCTCGTTCTGATCCCCACTAGAGGTAGCAACATCCTTGACCTGGTTATTAGTAACATGGTTGACTGTTGCTCTACACCAATAGTCAACTCCTCCCTGGTTAGATCCAACCACAAACTAATCACCTTGGAAATCCACAACCCCACCACAAAGATAACCACCATGAAAACCTTCTTCAAAGCTAACTTTGGGCTCCTAAAAGCAGAGGTGGCTAATTTCACTGCACTCATGCAAATGGAGATCAGTTGCATGACCACTGAATCATACACCAATGCACTGTACGAACACATACACAAATGCATGGATCTCGCCATACCCAACAGAACCAAGAGGGTCTCCTCCAAAAAAGGAAGCCAATTTGGTGGTCCCCTATCATAAACAAACTCTACAACAGAAGGAGGAAACTGATGCGAAATAAGGTGAAGTCCCAAGACTGGAAAAACTTCCTTATCAGCCTCAACAAAACGTTGAGATCCCTCATCAAATCCTCTAAAGCTAGCTATGAAAACAGAATTGCAGCAGATAGTAAAGAAAACCACAAGGCCTTCTATAGTTATGTAAAAAATCTCCACGGCAATACCCAGATTTGCTCTGAGCTACTGCACAATAGTACCTGCTATACCAAGATAAAAAATTGACAGCACAGGAGTGCATACAGATGGAAACAGAAGAATCTCCCAAACAGTTTTTAACCACAGGGCTATTTCATTACAGCCACCTTGCCTTTGGACTGGCATCTACACCTGCTAGATGGCAGAAGACAATGGAACACACAGTGTTACCATATCCAAGTGACAGGCCAACAATTTAAAGATAGTTGAAACAGTTGCAAAAGTAATAAAATGGCATAATTTTGTTGGGGGTCTACTATATACATTAACAGACAAGCTTCTGTGTAGCATCTGCTGTGTGGCAAAATACAAAACACTCTGATATCTAAACAAGACCTGACATTAGAACAAACAGTGCATTTTTTATTTATTTTTATTTAATGTATTTATTTAACATTTGTTTAGTGGGAAGGTTCGACTGGATACAGGTTCTTTTTCAGTGGAGGCCTGGGGAGAAAAAGCTTCACAATAACACAACAAAGTTTATCAAAGGCAACAATCACATAGTCATCAAGATTATAGCATATCAATTATACACAGTGAGAAAAAGTTTCCAAGGCAGCAGTCACATAGTACATCGAGATTATAACATATCAATTCTATACAGTGAGAATACGCAACTTTCTACATTATATCTCATTGGTGAAACAAAAATATGGTAACGCATTTACAGCAGGAGTTAGCTGAGTAACACCCCAAGAAGCAGTAGAAATATAGTGAGAAAGGTGAGCATGTGAAATGTTTATTTCATTTTTATTTATTTATTTGTCATTTGTTGACCGGGAAAGTCTGACTAGGTTCCACAGAGCCTGTTTTCAGAGGAGGCCCGGGGAGAAATGCTCCAGATGCATGTCTTTGGAATGTGGGAGGAAACCGGAGTACCTGGAGGAAACCCACGCGAACACAGGGAGAACATGCAAACTCCACACAGAAGGCACCCCAGCCGAGAATCGAACCGGAGAACCTCTTGCTGTGAGGCGACAACGTTAACCGCTGCACCACTGTGCCGCCCGGGAGAGTAGGGCATTTACAGTCTAGAGTTAAGCAAGACTGATTTAAATTTTTTTTAAGTAATGTTTATCAGTAATTGATTGTAAGTCAAGGGGTGGGGTGTCCCAAAGCTTAGCTGCACTTGCTGAATGGAGTGACTGGCCAGCTATGTTGTTTACTTTGGTAATTGTTAACAGAGCCTTGTTACTTGATCATAGAGGGTGAGTGGTGCCATAAGGTTGCACTAGATTCTGAAGGGTGCAGATTTTTTCTGGTTGGTTTATAAGGGTGGGAAGAATGAGACGTTGGTTATAAGTAAGTAAGTTAGGTAGTTTGAGCCAGTTTAAGTGTTTAACCTCTAAGCAATGGTGTTCTGTATAGTTGAGGTCTGTAGCAAATTTAGCTATTTTATTGTAGCAACTTTCCAATTTTATGAGGTCACCCTTTTTTAGATTAGTAAAAATGGATGAGGCATACAGTAAATTGGAGATTAGATGAGTAGTTGCAAGAGTAGCTTTAGTACATTTTTTTAGGTACTGTTTGTGTTGATAAAGACTACCAATTTTTATTAACTTTTTTGAAGGTGTGGGGTATGTGTAGGTCAAATATGAGTGAACAGTGGATAGTGTCACCTAAGAGTTTAGCATGAGGTACTGGAGAAATGATGGTGAGGTTAGCAGATGATACAGAGAAAGGAGGTGGAGTGTCTGGTGGTTTTCCTGGGATGAAGAGTATAAGTTTTGTCTTGTTTGGATTTAGGATGAGTTGTGATTGAAATAATTTTTACACTTCTGAGAATGCTTCTTGGGTTATTAACTGTAACTGTTGAAGAGAGGAAGCAGCACATATTAAGGTAGAATCGTCTGCATATTGGACAAGGGTTGCTTGCCCAGTGGCAGTATATATTTTTTTAGTGAAGAGAGTAAATAGAAGTGGTCCAAGGATGGATCCCTGTAGGACACCCAAATTCACGGGAAGTAGAGGAGATGTATTGTTTTGCCATAGAACTACTTGTTTCTGTCCTGTAAGATGACCTTTGAACCAGCTGACAGTAGAGCAACTAAGGTTAAGGTTAAATTCTGTTAGAGTGTTTATTAGTTTGTAGTGAGAAACCGTGCCAAATGCCTTTGACAGGTCAAGGATAGTAGAGCAGACTATAAGAACACTATTCCTATAACAGTTGATTGTGTCAGTGAAGGATAAAAGGGCAGTGAAGTTGCTGTGGTCGGGGCAAAAGCCATGCTGTGACTTGGAAAGGGGGTTATTGTTCAGAAGATGAAACATAATTTGAGTATGAATGCAACTTTCGAGGATTTTAGAGAGAGGGGTTAGGATGGCAATGGGTCTAAAATTGGAAAGTTCTGTTGAGCGTCCCCCTTTAGGTAGAGAAATGATGTGGGGTACCTTCCAGATTGATGGGACTTGTTCAGTTTCATATAACTGTATCTAGGAAATCAACCACCCGAGATGCACATGAACTATAATAAAATATATCTATATGTGGTATAAAATGACATTTTATAGTGACGAAGACCATCTGAGTAACTCCTTAGATTCCTAGCCGGAGGAGGGAGATTAAGAAACTTGGGCTTCTAATGAATAGAAAAAGCTATTAGCTTTTCAGGGAAGAAATGCCTTACTGTGCGCATGTTCTAGGAGAATTATGATTCAAAAATGAAAAGACAAAATGCAACACTGCTAATCTAAGTGCTTCTAAAGGCACCAAGGTCCAAGAATGTATTACAGCTAGGGCTGCACCTTGTTTTAGTTAACTATTACGATCTTTGGACTTGTTGTTGCAGAATAAGACAGTATGGAACTGGAGGGGGACGACAGATTGACCTTCTTGGAAATGAAGAATATGGTTACATCAAATGAAGTGCTTACTCAAGGCTTCCTACTGAAATGTTGGCACTTGAAAAAGGCCAAAAACACAGAAAAAGAGCAAATCTTAAAAACTGCTCCTCTTTAAAACTTCTTCTTGTGATAACCAAGTAAAGACAGCTCTAGACTGGGTGGACGTTTTATCACTGAGCTGGTCTTCATCCAAGGTAGTATCTGTTAAAAAGAAAATACAAAGGTTTAAATATTGTTCATCTGAAGATATGGTATCTGTTAGAAAAGATGATTTTTTTATCTTAGGCAAACATGTATTCTTGTGTCTTTCGGCTTTTTCCGGTTAGGGGTCGCCACAGTGGAACTCCGGTCCGCTAATGATTGGCAGTAGATTTTTGCGTGCCGACTTGCCAGCCCTGATGCACAACCTTCAACGAAGGTGCATTACAGGCTGTAAATCCTGGTGCTCAGAAGGTAGTAACTGGGGGCAACACTAATAAATTCCTGAGGAAATTGTGTCTCATGATTCTGTTATTGATAGAGATAAGAATTCCTCTGTAGCAAAATCCCAAGCCCAAATTTTTATTTTTTTATTTTATTTATTTTATTTAACATTTGTTAACTGGGAAAGTCCGACTTGGAATGAAGCCAATTTTCAGCGGAGGCCTGGGGAGAAATGCCCCAGATGCATGTCTTTGTAACGTGGGAGTAAACCGGAGTACCTGGAGGAAACCCACACGAACGCAGGGAGGACATGCAGACTCCGCACAGAAGGCATCCCAGCCGAGAACCTCTTGCTGTGAGGCAACAATGCTACCGCTGCCCCACTGCACCATCAGAATCATAGGAAACCTGTTTCTCTCAATCTCCTATAGAGGAATTTTCTTTTAACCAGACCATTACCAAACCTGTTTCTCTCAATCTCCTGTGGAGGAACTTTCTTTAAACCAGACCATTACAAAAAAGAATCCGGTGTTTTTATGGGAACAAGTGGAGGTTCCCCCTGAACTGAGGAGATACTATGGTATGTCACAGATAGCTATATCCCATTCTTCATCCATCCCTCCTATTATATCAGTCTTAGAGGATGTGTTGAATGTTGCCTGTAACAATCCTGATACCCTGCCATCAGTCCCTAAGAGGGTAGACCAGGCAAGCAGTATGAAGTATCTCAGACTACACACCCACCCTTTCCCTGTTGTGCTTTTAAACTTGGAGGCTTTTGGGCTGCTTGCCCCTACTGTAGATCTGGCCTTAGAAGCTCTCCCCACTCTCATCTCCCATATACATTGCCCTAGAAGCTCTTCCCAGTCTGATCTGCAATATACCTGGGCCTAGAAGCTCCTCCCAGTCTTATCTCCTCTGCTCATCTTACTGGGTACTGAAACTGGAAAGGACCGCCCCTTAGACTGTTAGTGCACTTTGAAATCGACTTAAAGTGAGTGGGTTCCTCATTGCTGCCTTGTCTGCCTTTGGACTGCCCTGTAATTACTTGCAGATAATTGTTAGATTAGTTTTTGGTTCCCTTTCATGCTTGACTAACTAAAGTGTATTTTTACATTAAGATGAATGGGCCTGCAATTCTAGTGACAGTAGAAAGGTAGCCTAGTCTGTGTAAGGTGGGCTACACACAGGTAGGTTTAAGTGAGAATTACTTGTTGCTAGTTGCTTGATTTGTTTCTGATGCCTTTTCACTTTTGGCTAACTAAAGTATGTTTTTACACTAGTTCGACTGGGAATGTAATTCTAGTGGGAGACGTAAGGTAGCCTGGTCTGTCCATGTTGGGAAACACACAGGGAGGCTTAAAGTGAAATTGTTTCATCAGCCAAAGGGCTTTTTAAGGACTTAGTCATTAGGTGTTAATCTGTACTTCAGTGCTACGTTTGCTGTGCTTTTACATTAAGAATGTCCAGGATCATCCATCTTGTGGTAGGATGAGCTTACCTGGTCTGTCTGAGTTGGGAAGCACTCCAGGGAGCTCAAAGTGTATTTGTTTACTGGCCAGAGGACACAGAAATTAGTTTTCAGCTTGTTTCTGTCTGCTATAAATTAGACATGTTTGCACAGAGCTGATCACCACACTGCAGTGGATAGCAGTGTCCCATATAGTAGCAAACAATTAGTTTGCAAAACTTGCCTATGAAAGGCTTTGTGCAAAGCTAAGCTCAAGGCAGCTAGTTAGCAGTTGAACAGCATCCAGATCATAACACTGTCTAACTTCTAGCCTTAACCCTAGACACCACACAGGTGACCACTGTAAAACCAAGTCCCTCAACCATAATAGCCCAACCCTACTACAGGTCCTAACAACACAGATATACAGTTTCCTAATGTTTATGTGGCCAGCTTGGTAGATATAGGTATCCTTAGACAATGTAGCAATTGTCTCATGTACTCAGACTACCTTTTAATCCTTAAAGAATTTAAAAGAGTATGTGACAGATGTACATACACAACTTGCTTGGAGGCAAAACTCTTGCTTATAAACAAGGTTGTCAAGAACACACGCACACTACATCCTTCACATATGCTGCTCATCACACACCTAGACCTTCTTATGCTGAAGCACTTAAAATAAACTTTCTCAAACCTTAAAGACCTCCTAAGCTGTCAAGCAGCAACACCTATCCTCAGCAATCACTAAAGCACAGACCAAAAGCAATACCTGACACCACGCATACGCTTACATCAAATGATCCCCCAAGAACAAAGCCCATAAGACAAGCAAACACTTTACCTAGCGGTCTTGTTGTATTGGATTCTGTTGTGTGGCACACAGATGCCTCTCTCATTAGGCTGGACAAGAAAAAGATAGTGGTTAGTTGCCTATGGTTTTATAATATACCACATGGGTGTAAATAGCCCAAAATATATCTCATTGGACTAGATGAAAAGAAACATTATGGATCTCTCTGAATATGTATCACAGACAAGTACATGCCTTGGATTGAGCAGAATTCTACTTTCACCAACAATGATGCCACATGATGAAAAGAAAATTACTGATTTTAATAATTGCCTTAGTTTCTGGTGTCACTCCAGGGGGAATGCAATATCTATTAGCATTGAAGGACAAGGTTAACAAACCATATTGCTTTGCCAAGAATGATCTGCACCTTTTTCTCAGAATGTTTATGTATTGGCTAAAACTTTATTCACTTCTTTAGAGTCTTTTTTGGCAATGACAAAACTACCAACATAGCAAAAAAAAAAAAAAAAAAAAAAAAAAAAACAACTAAAAACAACCTTAACTCATTCTCTGCAATGGAGCTCCAGAAGTCTGCACTTCCAATGGGTGGTGGCCAAGCTTTTTGATAGAATCAAATTATGTCCACACATTTCAAACAATGTTCATATGTCTGAAACCACGGGGGTTATGAAAGAAGTATTAATAGCAAACTTTTCAGCACAAACTGTTTTTTTATAATGGTAGTATTCTTTCGATTGTAGGTATTTAATTGGATTTTATAAGTCACAGTAAACCAGTAACTATTAAGTTTGTAATATTTTGTAAACAACCTACAATATCTCTGTAACCACTTGAATTACACGCATACTGTCAGCAGCATTTTATTAATTAAACTGACACCTTCCATACATGGTTAAGCAGCTATTTCTGTGCTACTTGGTTGCAAAGATATTTAAAAAACATGCCACTTATGACAATATAAATAAATAAGGTATGAACAACAATTCATTTATCACTTAAAACCACTAGGTGAAGAACACTAAACTTAGAACAAAAAACTTTGCACGACGGGTCAAATCCCCAGTAAAGAATCACACAATTGTTTTAGCGCTTTTGTTCCTTTTTAATAAAGCTGAACTTTGGAATGAGTTAAACAATTAATTTATCTTTGCCTGCACCAGATAGAGGTCAAATATCAATGTAGTTATGTAGTTATGTTGGCCATTGTGTAAGCTTTAAGATGAAATATTTAAATGTTTTGTATATAGCATGGTTTGGGAATTATTAATGCAAATATGAACAAGCAATATTTAATGTCTAGAGGCGTCAAGTAGGACGTCACTGCAGACATACCTGGAGGCATTACCTGCCTGAAATAAGTTAAGGTGTTACTGCTCAATACTAGGAGCCTAAACAAGAAATTTCACACCTTACAAGCTCTCCTACCTCTGGAAAATGCAGACTTCTGTGATGTTACTGACATTTAATTTAAAGCCACAGAAAGTACTCCAGCAGTGTGCAAGGCTACAGTACTTTCCACATATTCAGGCTAACAGCAGCACAGACGTGGGCTAAAGGTGCTGGTATCTTAATATGTGTTGGCAACAAATACAAAGTACAGTTGTGTACACTTACCATAAATGTAGATGTTCGAGTGTATTCACTGTTGCAGTCATTACATTTGGGTTATCTGCTTGCAGGTAGCCCTCAATCAGCCTGATGAACAAAGTCTTGGGTCCTGCATCAGTTGTTGTCCCTTCTTCTATGATGTCAGGTCGTCAGGGGTATAAAACATGCAGTCGACACCATTACATCAGTTTTTCTTGCCCCAGATGTCAGGTGCCCCCGTAATGGGAAGCAATTAAATATAAAAGTACAAAGATATACCTCCAACAAAAAAGCAAATACACCAAAAATGCTTTTAAGCATAGTAAAGGAAGAATAGAGGTATAGCCAAAAGAAGCTAGGGGGCTGGAGGGAGGGTAACCAGGACTGCAACAGTGAATACACTTGAACATCTACATTTATGCTAGGTGTACACAACTGTACTATGTTCTTCATGTTTCACTGTTGCAGTCATTACATTTGGGTAAATTCCCAAAGCTATGGTTGGGAGAAGGAATTTATATAGCATTAGGGCCAGCTATAAGGCCCTGCAAGACTGCAGTGGCAAAGCCAGCTCTGGATTTAGAGAAAATTGGCAAATGATAATGCTTGGTGAAAGTATGTACAGAACTCCAGGTAGCAGCTTCTAGGATGTCCCTGGTAGGGACGCCTCTGAGAAAGGCTGTAGAGGTAGATGCAGCCCTGGTGGAGTGAGGTCTGATCCCCTGGGGAATAGGTTTTCCATGGTGTTTATAGCAGAAATGAATGCAAAGGCTTATCCATTTAGAAATGGTTTGCTTTGAAATAGCCTTCCCCTCTGCCCCTGCAGCAAATGCCACCAGCAGTTGTTCAGATTTCCTTTGAGGTTTAGTCCTGTCCAAGTAGAATCTAAGTTGTCTGTGCACATCTAAGGAATGCAGTATCCATTCCCCTTTGTTCTGTGAATTGGGAAAGAAGGTTGGCAAATGAATGGACTGATTAAGAGCCACACTGGATACCACCTTGGGCATGAAGGATGGATTGGTTCTGAGGGGCACCCTGTCCGCATGAAAGATGATGAAAGGCTCCACTGCCATAAGGGCCTGCAATTCAGATACCTTTCTAGCTGAAGTGATTGCTGAAAGCAAAGCTGTTTTCCAAGAAAGAAAATTTAAGTCTGCAGTAGCAGCTGGCTCAAAAGGAGGTAGAGTGAGTTTCTCCAAGACAAAGTTAAGGTCCCAGGCTGGGGTTGGAGCTCTCCTGGGTGGTCTCAAAATTTTGGCCCCTCTGAGGAACTGCTTGAGCAGTGAATGAGAGAAGAGGGGAGGTTCTGTGTTATAATGAGCTGAAATGGCTGAGGCTTGGATTTTAATGGAGGAAAAAGACAGGCCCTTGTGAAGCATCTCAGTTAAGTATTGTAAAATCTGAGGTAAACTGGGCACTGCTGTGCTCATCCCTTGAGATTGGTTCCAGGTACAGAATCTTTTCCATTTTTCACCATAAGATTTTCTAGTACTAGGCCTCCTTGCCTCTAAAATGATATCCATCACAGGTTTGCTGAGGGATGGTAAAGGAGAGATTAAGTAATTAGCCAGGTTGCAAGGTTCAGTGTTAGAAGCTGAGGGTGCATAATCTGGTTCTCCTGCTGAGACAGCAAGGAAGGAGTCTGAGGCAGGTGCCATGGAGATAATCATGACACACTGTGCAGGAGGGGGTACCAGTGTTGGCGCGGCCAGTCTGGAGCAATCAAAATCATCCTTGGTTTGTCCTATTTGATTTTTAGTAGTACTTTGGACAGCAGAGGCAAAGGGGGGAAGGCATAGACTGATAGATTTTTCCAGCTGAAGGACAGAGTATCCACTTTCCAGGCTTGTTTGTGGGGAGTCCTTGTGCAAAATTTGTCCAATTGGTAGTTCTGGGGAGAGGCAAACAGGTCTATATCTGGGCTTCCCCATTTGCTTGTCAACATGTTGAAAATCCTTGGTTCCAGTTTCCACTCGTGTGGGTCCATGAGGTTTCTGCTTAGTCTGTCTGCCAGAGTATTTCATTTTCCTGGCAGGAATTGAACTTGTAGGTGCACTTGGTAGCTCTAGGCTGTGTTCCACAGGGTCTACCTGATAACACCGACACGCCAAAACACCGACAATGAAATAACTGACATGACAAAACTGAAAGTTCAAAAACATGAAACTTCACATGCCCGACAAACCACAATCTTGACAATCAATAAAACTAATACCTTTCCCAAAAAACACACACACAACACAAGCACATCTAAAACCTTACAAACCTACACTAAACCTTATATACATAACTATCTATGCACTAACCTTAACCCAAACCCTAACCCTAAGGACCGTCACTATCGCACTTAGCTTACCTGCACCCTAACCCTAACTCACTTAATCCGCCCCTAACTCTTAAGTCTGTCACTATCACACACTTACCTTACCCACACCCTAACCCTAACTCACTTAATCCACCCCTAACCTCAAGTCCGTCACTATCGCACACTTACCTTACCAGCACCCTAACCCTAACTCACTTAACCCACCCCTAAACTAAAATTCCATCACTATCGCACACTTACCTGACCCACACCCTACCCTAACATCCATCACTATCACACACTTACCTTACCCATACCTGACCCTAACGTCCATCCCTATCACACACTTACCTTAACATGTTGTTGTTCTCAGCGTCGGGATTCTCAACTTTCGTTTTTCTCCGTTGTCGATCTTCCAGTGTCGGTGTTCTCGTTGTCGGAGTTGTGGACATTTGGCATTTTCAGGTAGATCCGTTCCACAATGTCATGGCTAGTTTACAGTGGGGGCAAGAATGTGTACCCGCCCTGCTTGTTTATGTACCACATAACAGTGGTGTTGTCTGTCTTTACCATTAGTTGTCCTGGAAGAATGTGGTCCTTGAAGGCTGTCAGAGTATTCTGTACAGCTAACATTTCTTTTTGATTGATATGCAGGTGCATTTTACTTGGGTTCCATTTGCACTGAATGCACTTCCCTGCCATGTGAGCCCCACCATGCATAGTCTGATGCGTCTGTTGTTAGGGTTTGAGCAGCAGGGGTGGTGTGAAAGGTAGTCCCTTGTTTTGGTGGTAGGCCTCTGCCCACCAAAGGAACTCTAGGCGTAGGCAAGGTATGATAGAAATCATTGTTCCTAGGTCTTGAGAATGTTGACACTATAGGCTTTTTAGATACCACTGTAGCTTCTTCATATGCAGTCTTGCATATGGAATTAGAAGAATGTAGGAGGCCATGACCCCAAGGCTTGCAGTATTTGTCTTGCAGATAGCGTAGGGTTTTTGTGGCCACTTGTTTGAAGTAGGTTGTCAAATGTTTCTCTGGTGTAAGGTAAGCCATCTGGGAAGTTGTATTCAAGCTTGCTCCTAGGAATATAATTTGTTGACAGGGTACCAGGTGTGATTTATTTTCATTTAAAGTGTACCCCAGACAAGTTAGAACCCTTTGTACAAAGGCCAGATGATTCAAAAGTATGTCCTGGCTTTCTGCCTGAATTAGACAATCGTCCAGGTATGGGTATATTTGAATATTTCTTTGCCTGCAAAATGCAATAACTGGAGCTAGGCACTTTGTGAATACCCTGGGCACAGTAGATAAGCCAAAGGGAAGTGCAGAGAACTGATAGTGCGTGTAGCCTGTTTTGAAGCGTAGGTATCTTCTGCAAGATTCCCTGATTGGGATGGGCAAGTATGCTTCTTTTAAATCTAGTGTTGCCAACCAGGCATCTTTGCCTAGCATAGGAAGTAATTGGTGAAGAGTCAGCATCTTGAATTTTGGAATCTCCAAAAAGGTGTTTAGAGTTGACAGGTCCAGGAAAGGACGCCATGAATTGTCTTTTCTGGGTACCAGGAAGTCTCGAGTAGAAACCTTGTCCCTTTTCCTCCTCTGGTACCACTTGAATAGCCCCCATGCTTAAGAGAGAAAGTACTTGTTTTTGGGCTGCTGCCCACTGATTTGGGGGTAGGTCCATCCACTCGCTTGGTGTTGGCAATGTGTGGAAGTGAAATCTGTATCCCTGGGACACTATATTTAAAACCCATTTGTCCTGGGTAATGAGTTCCCAATTCTTTGCATGAAGAGCAATCTTTCCCCCCAAAGGGGCAGTCAGTTGACAAGTGCTTGAAAATTTTAAAAGTATGTCATTGAGACAATTCACCATAGGGGGAAGTCTTATTATTTCCAGATTTGGAAGTGGAGGCCCCCCCACTGCTTAGTTCTGTATGTCCCCTGGGACTGAAACCTGGGGTTTTTGCTGTGTCTGGGTTTGGCTTGAGAAGACCTGGAAGGGGCTGGAAAGGACCAATTCTTAGAGGATCATTGCCTACTAAATCTAGGAGGCTGAACTTGTAAAAAATCTTTAACAGTTTGCATAGATTTAGCTTTATCTTCCATATTTTTAAGAACTTCCTCAGCCTTGTTGTCAAACAGGCGGTCCTGATTTAAAGGAGCATCCAACAATTTAGCTTTAACATGATCAGGCAAAGATTGCTCCTTAAGCCAAGCATACCTTCTGAGCACAGACCCAGTAACAGTAGCCCTGCAAGAGGCCTCTAATAAATCAAAACCACATTGCAAAGTATGTTTTCCAACTTGTTCAGCAGAATGCATTAAATCCTGTAATTCTTTATTTTCACCACAGTCAGGAATCAACATCATTTTCTGTTTAAGCAGTCCAATAACATGTTGCTGATACTGTAACATATGAAACTGGCAGTTTAAAGCCCTAATGGCCAAAGTTGCAGAAGTGTAAACCTTCTTACCCCATCTATCCAGCGCCCTGGAGTCTCTATCAGGATTTTTAGCAGTAGAAGCCTTAATGCCCTTGGGCCCCTGAGAAATAGTCTCTGGATCTGCAATAGGATTTTTAAAAAGGAACTTGTGGGACTCAGGGACCCTGTAGTATCTGTCAGGTTTTCTGGGAGCAGGAGGCACAGAATCAGGGGCCAAATTAGATTCCGAAAAAGCGTCATCAATAATGTCTAGTACAGGAGGAATAGCTAAAGGCCTATGCTGAGGTAGGAGAAGGAAATCCCTAAGCCTCTTTTTTTGAGTCAGAAAAATCCTGGCTTTCCCAGTGGAAATGCTCCCTTAGACTATGTTAGGTTTCCCCAAAAGAAACATCCTCAGGAGGGGAAGCAGAGGGAATGGAGTCCTCTGCATCAGAATCTTCATAAGTAGATAAGGGCAAATCCAGATCATCAGAAGAATCAGAATAAACAGAATCCTGATCAGAAGATTCATAATCAACTTCAGCCCTAGGCCTCTTAGAAGGGGGGGGAGGTGTTGTTTACCCCTGATTAGAGTTATTAGATCTTCAGCCATTCTTATCATTTGTTTTTTAGGCATAGAGGCCTGAGCATGTGGCCTGGGCATCAGTTTTTAAGGCATGGATCGAGATTTAGGCCTAAGTAAAGAAGGAGGCATTGGTTTATATGCAAGTCCATAGGCCTGAATACACCCTCAGAAGCTGGTGCCTGCACAGCAGCTCCGGACCCATCCAAGGTAGAGACATCCACGGGTTCCATAGTTGAAGCATCTTGCGGCATACCGGACTCCAAATGGGTTTCAGTAGAGGCTTGCGAATCAGAAGTAGCGGGTATCAGAGGCTGTGAAAGCACCTCACTGAGTACTGGCGAACTGGCGACTGGCTTAGGAGAAGCATCGTCAGCAGTTTTGGACCTCGGCGGCCTGTCTCTGTCTTTATCTTTGTGTTTTTTCAGAATCCCGGTAGTTGGATGGCTAACCGACAACATTTCTGGATAATTAAACTGAGAACTGAAATATTTAGAGGAGGAAATATACCGACGATGGATAGTGCACTGATTAAATAAAGCACAAAACCGACAGCAAGGTACGTCATGGTCAGGGCCTAGGCAAGGAATACAGTAAGAATGAAAATCCTTATGAGCTATTTGCTTCCCACAAGTAATACAATTATTAACTTTTACTGACATCGGTAAGGAGCAAGAAAAAGTTTCCCCAACGGGGTACTTAGCTATAGTCGAAGACTTCGGTTCTGAAACTCGAAAATGAAAATTTCAGGAGTCGGCTGACCGGCACTTGTGAACTGCTTCTGCTTTGGGCACTGCACGGCAAGAAAGACTGATGTAATGGTGTCGGCTGCATGTTTTATACCCCTGACGACCTGATGTCATGGAAGAAGCGACATCAACCCATACAGGACCCAAGACTTTGTTAATCAGGCTGACTGAGGGTAACCTGCAAGGAGATAACCCAAATGTAATGACTGCAACAGTGAACCATGAAGAACATCTCCAGGATAGTTAAACAGGATGATGCTCTGGTGTTTGGTCACGCACAAATATCCATAGATATTGTTCCATATTGTGTTACCATGCCCTGGCCAGCTACAGGTCAGCCTGTATGACCCACAAAGTTCACAACTCTTACCTATACCTACTAGAAGTACTCACCACCCAACCAAATATACTATTCATGGGAGACTTTAACTACCCCTTTATAAATGGGGAAATGTACATTGCCTTTAACTCGCAGGCACACTTCTTGGACTCTGTAAACATGAACAGCCTGGAACAGATAGTGCACATTTCAACCATAGAATCAAACATACTGGATCTAGTTCTCTGTAAGCTGGGAGAGCACTGCACCCTCCCATGTTATGTCCTCATTGAAAAGGTCAGATCACAAAGCTGTCTCCCTTGAAATCAACTCAAAAACTAAAGCTGCAACAAGAACTACTCTAAAGCAAACTACACCCTATTAAGCGACAGTTTCTCGAAATTCGTGGTTCCCTCAAACCCCCAATAACACAGGTACCTATGCAGAATTTTTCACAGAAAACTGTGTAAATGGTTGCATTGAGGCTGCCACGCCTTCCAGAAGTAAGCCCAGATCTAACACCTAAAACAAACCCCACTGGTGGAATCCTTACCTTAACAGAGTATATAACAAAAGAAAAAAGTTATAGCCAAAATGAGGAAGAACAAATCTCACAGAGAAAACGTCTCTTTTATTTAACTAAACAAGATTATTAGAGGCCTAATAAGGTCCAACAAGGCCAGTTATGAGAGTAGGACAGCCTCCCAGGTTGAGGTCTATCACAAGGGTTTCTTCAGCTATGCCAGGAGCCTTAAAGGTAAAACTCAGCAGTGTGCAGAGCTGGTTCTAAATGGCACAACCTTCACTAACCAGGGAGACATAGCAAATCTATTGGCTGACACATTTAGTACTAATATCACCCCCACTCCCTCCTGTAAAAATCCTCTTAGCATGTCACACCCAACTATCAACAGGGAGCAGGTCCAGGTGGTGCTCACTAAGGCCAAAAACACTGCTTCACTGGGCCCTGGCACTGCTTCACAGGGTCCTAAATAGTGTAAAACATTACATGCCAGGTGAGTGGAGGGCCACAGTGGTCATCCCTCTTCATAAGGGTGGACCATTAACCAATCCTGGGAACTACAGACCCATCAATCTGACAAGTCTAACATGTAAAGTCATGGAATAGATTATCATGGAAATGATCCAAAAAGACATTGGCAACCTACAGGCACTGGACCATGCCAGTTTGGCTTTGTTAAGGGAAGGTCTTGCCTTCTTTGACAGGGTCACCAAGGCTATAGATGAGAGGGAAATGGTGCATACTACATACCCTGACCTGGCCAAGGCATTCAGTACAATATTCCACTCAGGTATTGTTGACAAACTCTCAGAACTAGGCATAAATCCCTACATAACTCATTGAATTCCTGGTTGGCTGGCTCACAGATAAGACCCAAGACGCCAGGATCAGGGAGACCAGCTCCACCAGGAGACTAGTCATTACAGGAGTACCCCAAGGCTCTGTGTTGGGCCCGCTTATGTTTAGCATTTACTTTTCAGAAGTCAAGGCTAATATCGAAGGCCTCTGGCTAACCAATTCATAGATGATTATAAACTGAGAGCTATCATAGATTTCCCCCACAACACCAACATCCTATAAGAGAATCTAATAGATAGAAACAACTGGAGCCAAAGCCATGGATTAAAACTCAACATGAAGAAATGCATTATTGTGCCCTTTGGAAAATCATCCACCCAAGCTAATTACTCCATTGAAAAAACACCCTGAAGAGTTGAGCTGGTAGTTATGGATCTAGGAACATACGCAGAGAGCATTTTGGCCACTGACCAACATAGGTTCATAGGTGTGTACTAGGCTAATGGCCTTGGAGCCTTTACAAGCCTAGCCCATAGTAGTGCCCTGGCATCATGCTGCCCGGCGTTAGTTCCTAGTGCCTCTATCAAGTAGATCCACTGGAGTGATCCCTGGGGTAAACTGTCTATTTACCATCCACTCATCAAGATCTCTCTTGAAGAGGGCCAGCGCGGTGCTCTTTCTGACATGCATGGGAAGTCTACTCCAGAGCATGGGCAGTCTCTGGATTATGAACCTATCCCTCCAGCATGTTCTGTTGATTGTGGTAATGAGGTTGAGGTCTCTGGAGCATGTGGTGTGGAGGGATTGGGATTTCTTTAGATGTAGCATTTCTAACAGAACTGGGTCAGACATGGCTTTGTAAGTCAGGCAGAGATCGCCTCTTAGTAGATGATATGAGACAGAGAATAGCTGGAGTTGTTTGAGTCTGTCCATGTAGGACATGTGTTTAAGGTCTAGGTTCCTCTTTGTGAGGTACCTTTGTGGCCTTTTCAGCTGTTGCATGTGTTTAATGAGGTACATGCCAAAAGGGGCATTATACTCGATGATTGGCCTAATGAGGGAAGAGTACAAAGAGATGACTTATTTCTTCCTGGATGCAAAACCCTTGGTAATGAGATGTGCCACATAGAACGACTTTCTGACCACAGTGGCAATGTGGTTGTCGAAGGAGGGGTTGCTGTCAACCTGTGTCCCCAGATCTCTTATAACACCTTCAGTGTTCAGTGGGCTCCCATCAATGTGGTAATTAGTGGGAACTGAGTCTTTCCCAAAGGGGATGATGACGCATTTTTTGGCATTATGCTTAAGGCCATCGTTTCAACACCAGTCATTGGTCTCAGTGAGGCCTTTCTGTAGGATGTCTACATCACTTGGGGAGTTAATAATGGCTCCCAGCTTGCAGTCATCTGCGAACTTGGTCAGCCAGAGTCCCTCCATGTTGGTCTGGACTTCTGAGAAGTAGATGCCAAATAGGAGAGGACCCAGGACCAATCCCTGTGGGACTCCACTCACGACTGGTCAGCAGACTGACTTAGAGTCCGTTACTTTCACACTGTGGGTTCTGTCTGTGAACCAGTTTACAACCCACCTAGTGATAAAGGGGTTAATGCCTAATTTGGTGAGTTTATCAATAATTACTGAGTAGGAAATGGTATTAAAGGCCTTAGCTAGATCGAGGTAGGCTGTATGAACTGCCTTGCCCTCATCCACAGCTCTGGTGACTAATTCAAAGAAGTCAACCAGGTTGAGCAGGCATGATCTACCTTTCACAAAACCAAATTGCATGGGATCTGGAGTTTGTAGATTCCCTATATCCTTGTTAATTAGGTCCATGATGATGCATTCCATATCAGACTCATCAGGCTAATGGGGTGAAAATTCCCAGGGTCTGTAGTCGCTCCCCCTTTTTGGAGAGGGATGGCTGTAGCAGTGCGTCATTCAGTAGGGACTTCAGTAGGGACAAAGCCTGAGGTGAGGATGTAACTGAGCAGGGAACACAGATGTGGTGCCAGTTCACTCTGTAGTTCATGTAGAACACATATCCAGGGATATTGTCAGGTCCCATGGAAGCTGTATTCTTGGCCATGTAGCCAAGGGAGTAAGAAATCTTTCTATGTTGCCCAGCTCATAAGCAAGGGTATGACATCCATGTCCAGGGAAGTTATAATACCCCTCTACTCAGCCTTTATCAGGCTCACCATTGCGTACTTTGCCCTTTTTGGTATGTACCTAACCAGGCACTTGCAACAGATGAAACACCGTCAAAGGTTCCTTACCTGGAGAATCCAGGGTATGAATACCCTGTCCTACACAGATCGCCTTAAGGTCTTATCTCTGTACTCAGTCTCCCGCAGGTTACTGAGGGCAAATTTCCTTTCTTTCACATCAGATCTGATCCAGCAGCCATATCTACTTTTCCACCTGGCAACAGATCGATCCTTAACACCAACCCTTCTCCTGAGGATAAAGAAGAGAAAATATTAGAATGTTTCATAAAAGAATGTTTTCTCCTTCCACTACAGCTTTCAGAATTCTTAACTATCTCCCATACATGTGGAAAAGTATGCTAAACTATTTGGGCATGCATTTGAGACTTTTTTCTGCCACACTTCCTTCAGAAGGTTGTTCCTTTCTGAATCTTATTGTTTCTATCCATTCTCAAGTATCCAAAAATGCTTTACATAGTGTGTATAATTGTGCAGATCCCATAGCTAGGGGCATGGCTACTGCTACAGGTTTTAAGAAGATATGCCTAGGTGTGTAATCAAAAGTTCAAAGGGGCAAAGACTTCTATTCCAAAAATGTTTCTGGTTACATAGAAAGCTTTCAGGAAGACCAGTTTTAGAGCTTTCCTTTCTCAAGCTGTAAGTGAGTATACCAAAATGAAAATGCTGATCCTTTAGAATTTGTTATGACTCCTCTATCCTGTCAACTTTATGGTAACATTAAACCTAAAAGATGCTTATCATCACTTTCCTATAGGAAATGTCTTAGATTCTCTGTGTCTGGGTCAAATTATCAGTTCTCTGAATTACTCCATGGATTATCCATAGCTCCAAGAGTGTTTACAAATGGTCTCGCTCCAATCACAGCTCACCGAAGACTAAATGGCATCCACTTACAGTCTTTCCCAGATGTCAGAAGTCTTTAAACTGGGTTATATCTCTTCTGACCAATCTGGGATTGCAGATAAATGTAGTAAAATCCTCACTGACTTGGTCACACAAGATCATGTTTTTTGGTTGTCTTCTAGACACCTCCCAGCAAAAGACCTCTCTGACAATGCAGAACATGGATTTGTATCTGGAAGGTTTCCTGATCTTCTCCAATCAGCCTCAGATTTCAGTAAGAGAACTTCTCATCATCCTTGGGTTTATGGCTTCTGTAATTCTTATAATTCTGCTCACCAGTTTACTGATGAGGAAACTTCATTGGTTTCTAAAAAAATTAATGTACCTAGCCTTTGCATTCTCTGGAACATGACATTCCAGTTTTACGCTTTGTAAAAAGAGAACTGCATTGTTGGAAATAAGAAATATAGCACAATCCAGGTCACCTCTCCTCTTCTGTCTTCAGATCCCAAGCCAGTCTCTCACCTCAGATGCCTCAAATTTTGCATGAGGAGCAGTTTCAATGTGAATAACTGCACAAGGCCTGTGGGATTCCTCAGACAGACTAAAGCACATACGTGTCAAAGAGATGTTGGCGGTGATCCATGCCTTGAAGTCTCTTCATTACCTGTCCTCGGGACCTCTATAATTGATTACAAACAACATCAGAGTGCTGTAGGATGGTGCAGTGGTGCAGCAGTAGTGTTGTTACCTCACAGCAAGAGGTTTTCTGGTTCAATTCTTGGCTGGGGTGTCTTCTGTGCAGAGTCTACATATCCTCCCTGTGTTTGTGTGGGTTTCCTCTGGGTGCTCTGGTTTCCTCCCACTGTACAAAGACATGTGTCTGGAGCTTTTCTCCCTGGGCCTCTGCTGAAAATTTTTTTCATTTCAAGTCAGACTTTCCCGGTAAACAAATGTTGAATAAATAAATGTAGTACATAAGTAAACTGGGGGATGGGTAACCTGTCCTTCTCTGCAGGCCACCTATGATGGCTTAGGAGGTAGCTCTACAGCGTTCCTTAATCCT
Source organism: Protopterus annectens (assembly GCF_019279795.1). Taxonomy (NCBI): domain Eukaryota; kingdom Metazoa; phylum Chordata; order Ceratodontiformes; family Protopteridae; genus Protopterus; species Protopterus annectens. Next base: position 36,654,299 of record NC_056745.1, read on the forward strand.
ACAAATATTTTTCATTCCATTAGAGCAAAATGTAGTGGCAGACAAGCTGAGGAGGACCAGGACAGCCCCTCATAAATGGGAATTGAAGAAGAGGGGCTTCCAATAATTGTTCCAGTTGTGGGGAACACCTAAAATAGATCTGTTTGCCTCCTCTCAAAACAGGCAGCTAAGTAGATTCTGTACTAGGGCTCCTTGCAAGCAAGCCTGGAAACCAGATGCATTTTCATTCCAGTGGATGGAAACATTTTTATGCCTTTCCGCCCTTTCCACTGATATCCAGGATAGTTCTGAACATTCAGAAGGACTATGCAAAAATTATTTTGGCGACGCCTTCTGGCCCAGGCAGCATTGGTTTTGCCTTTTTAAGCAATTGGCCAAGGGCTATTACATCAAGCATCCTTACAGACTGAACCTGCTGACATTTGACAGGAGTTTGTTAACACCCCAATATCAAGCAGCATCTACTAATTGCCTGGATTATTAAGTGATGAAACTTTTAGGTACCTCTTTCATGAAGACATGCATCAAGTACTGAAGGAGGCAAAAAAAAAACTGTTACTAGGAAATGTTATACTGGCAAGTAGAAAAGATTTCTAATTGGTTCCCTGCCAATAACCATAGTTCCATCTGGGACTATGTACCATTTGTGCAAAAACATTTCTGTGAATTACTTTCCTCTGGCCTCTCTTACTTATCTATAATGGTTCATCTTGTGGCCATTTCAGCAAGTCTGTCCATGGATCTTTCTCTTTCTTTTCTGTTTTTGGTAAAATAGTTTCTGATGGGTGTTTTACACCTGGGATCTTTCTGTAAACAGGTAGCTCTACATTGGGATCTTAACTTTGTGCTGGAAAAGTTGACTATGTCACCATTTAAACCCGCTCATCAGGCTGACTTGAGGTTTGTTACTTAGAAAGCTGCATTTCTCATTGTTCTGACATCTGCAAGAAGACTATCTAAGTTGCAAGCCCTATCTCATATTCCACAAGGATAGGGTCTCATTAAGAACAAACCTCTCATTTGTGCCCAAAGTGGTTTCAGATTTTATGTTGAATCAAGCCATCAGTCTCCCAGTTTTCTACCCAGATACTAAAAACCACGGAGAAAGGACTATAGGTACTCTGGACATACATAAGCAGATCAGGTACTTTCTTGGCAGAACAAAGTCCCTTAGAACAGCTGATCAGCTGTTTATTTCTTACTGTGAGACACAAAAGGGACACCTTGTGTCTAAACAGTTTCCATGTGGTTGTCATCAGCTACTGCCTTTTGTTATACCCAGCATGATAAATCGATTCCAACCTGTATCGCGGTACATTCTATTACATCCTCGTCTCCATCTATGGCATATTGAAACATGGTGAACAATAGAAGTATTCTGGAGGCAGCTACAAAGCCTTCTGTACATACTTTTACAAAGTATTACAAACTAGATTCCTTCTCTAGGTTTATAAATGGCTTTACTATGACCATTCTCCAGGGACACTTGGATCCAGATTCTTCCTCCTCCCAGGTTGCATAGGCTTAGGTAGTCAACCCATATAACCTAAAGGCTACTGCAGCAGTAGGAATGATGAACATAGTGCAGTTGTGTAAAAGTGTACATGCTGACTACATTAGCTGTTTGAATTCCTCATGTCTGCAGTAGCTGCACCCTACCTCCACCCTCCTACTTTTGTATAAAGTTGTAGTTTGGATATAAAGTTTTATGTTACACTTTATATGTAATTATGGTTACATTATTAACAGTTGGTACTGGCAGTCCCTTCTCTTCCTCTCTCTGTCTCCTTTCTCTCTCTCTCTCTCTCTCTATATCTGTATATATATATATATATATATATATATATATATATATATATATAGTCAATAAAGTCCTGAGAAAGCTTCACAGTGACTGCTGATTTCACCTGTTGGGGTTAGACAACCAACAGTCAAAGGAAAGGTGTGGCAGGGAGTCAGAGTTTTGTGAAGCTGCCGTTTAGGTTCATAGGTTCATAGGTAGGTACTAGGCTATTGGCCCTAGGGTATAAAAAAAACAATGGAACCAAATGCCAAAACAGTCCAACTAACAAGCACAAAGGCACTGGTGTAGAGAAAGAGGCTCGACTCCCTTGTTGCTAGTACCACTCTTTATTAACACTCACAGCACTCCAAAGCGCGTAAAGCACATTAACGCTTTTCACAAGACACAATGCGTTTTAGTTTCCAATTACTTCTTCGGATGTACAACAGAATGCATATCTACAACTCCCCCATCCTTATATATCCTTTAAATTCATTAACTAATTAATCAATAAAACAATTAAATGATTTGAATTAATAAACACTTCCATGAAAAGCAAACCAAAAAATATATACCTGACATATAAAAAAACACACTTTAAAATCCTAACAGCCATAACCTAGTCCTTAAAACCTACTTTCTAATATAAATATTTTTAATCTTATTCTACAATAATATACATTTAAAATACTTTATTTAAAAATACATAAAAAATACATATAAAATAATCATATACATTTTCAATATCTGTGGGTGGTAGCACCATCTAGTGTAAAAATATAATATTGCACACGTGAAATCTTAGGAAAATACAATTTATAAGGGTGATTTAAAATACACTCACAAAATTCCTGAGAACAATGACTATTTTACAAACCAAAATCAGACCATATAAATAAATAAATAAATGACTAAAGTTTTGCTGCCCTCATCTTTAGAACTGGGGCAAGGGAAACTGCATCATTCAGTCCTAGTTTCACTGTATGGGTTCTGTCCATGAGCCAGTTAGCAACCCATCTTGTAACGTGGGGGTTTATATTTAGGTTAGTGAGTTTGTCTATAATTCCCAAGTGAGGAATGGTATCAATGGCTTTTGCAAGGTCAAGATATGCCGTTTGGACCACCTTTCCCTCATCGATTGCTTTGGTGACCATCTCGAAAAAATCAACCAGGTTTAAGAGACAAGACCTCTCCTTTACAAAACCAAACTGGGTAGGGTCTAGGGTTTGTAGGTTCCCAATGTTGTTGTTTATGAGTTCCATGATGATATGCTCCATGGCCTTGCTGATGAGGCTCGTCAGGCTGATGGGGCGATAGTTCCCAGGGTCAGTGGTGGCTCCTCCCTTGTGAAGCAGGAAAACCGTTGCCATGCGTCACTCAGTGGGCACATAGCCTGAGGTGAGGCTGTGGTTGAACATGGTATTCAGGTGAGGGATTAGTTTGTTTTGGAGTTCATGTAACCCTATGAACCTATGAACCTATGCATCCTGGGATGCTGTCTGGTCCCATGGATGCTGTGTTTTTTGCATTAGATAGTGCCGTTTTCACCTGGGTGTCTGTGATTACGGGGGCAGCGCAGTCTTCTGGCATAGATATGGGCCCTTTAGGGTGGGAGGGTGGTGTAAAGTTTGCAGTGAAGCTATCTGCCAGTATATTGGCGATATCAGTTGGTTCCGTGGATTTTGAACCATTATGATGTAGCACACAGCAGATCTGAGAGTTGCCATTTAGGCTCTTGACATAGCTAAAAAATGCTTTGTGGTTGTCTTTGGTGTCCATTGTGATTTTTCTTTCAAAGCTCACCTTAGAGGATTTTATAAGGGATCTTAGCTTTTTGCTAAGGTTGGACAGGGAGCGCCTCCATTCCTGAGTTTTTACTCTTTTTTGTAATAATTTCTTCCTTCTATTATAGAGCTTGTTTATGGCTGGGGTCCACCAGACTGTTTTTTTTTTTGGAGGAATGGGTCTTGGTTTTGATCGGGATAGCATGGTCCATGCACACATGTAAGTGCTTGTAGAGTGCTTTTGTGTAAGGTACAGCAGATTCAACCAAATTGTCATTCTGCATGGGAGTAACGAAGTTTGCCACCTCTGTCTTAAGTAGCATAAAGTTTGCATTAGAGAAGTTTTTCACTGTGGTTTCCTTGGGGGGTGATATGTGGATATCGAGGATGATGAGTTTATGGTCTGATTTGATTTGATGTATCCTGGGCAGAATACAGCCCATACAGCCTATAGCAAACTTATTTTCCTACAGACTGTAAAGAGACGATCTGTGCCTGGGATATAAAGCATACTTGGACCCTGCTCAGATGGACCTTTTACACATCTGCAAAACCAATATCATTAAAACTACTGAAGCTAAGGACATGAACCTTGCTTGTGGCATAAATATGACATGTTGAAGGGAGAGGTATGTGCCTCAGAGAATCCCCTCACCCAGAACAGGCTTCCCATACATGTGAAACAGAGCTCTTCCCTAAACTATTCAAGCATAACCTGGACCAATGAATGCTAAATCAGAACTTCACCCCAGGTCTAGTACCTGTGTCTCTAATGGACAGAGAGAGGTGGAAAATCATACACTAGCATACATATACCCCTTAAATGACTTCTACATCTCAAAAAAAACTTGGGGGATAGATTTGGGAAGCATGGCTTATAATGCCCCCCTTGTCATTAGCCTAGTATACACCTATGAACCTTTCTGGTAGGTGGAGGGTTAAGGATCTGTTAACAAGCTGTTTCCTGTGGTCCAGAGGTGCAAGGTTTTATTCCATCAGCCTGTATTGCCTAGCTGTGTGACTTTGAACAAGTCACTTAACCAGACACTGAACTGAGTCCAAAATAGGTCCATGGAGATCAGTGCTGTGTCCCAGAAAACAAATACATTAAATGAATAAATAAATAAACCTGTAATCAGAAGGTAGGTTATCAGTTGCATGAGTGGTAGTTTTAGTTCTTGAAATACTTTTTGGATAATGTCAGTGGAGACTAGATGTAACTTAAATGTATCATGGGTATGTTCTTGGTTTGATATGTTATTATACAGTTAAACTGGGTTATTATTGCGGTGTCTGTTTCTATGAAATGGATTCATTTTGTAGGCAATTTCATAAACGGAGTCTTTTGTTATAGCATTTGGTGGAGTACAAACCAATAGTCCTTCAGCTCTTTTAGCTAAATGGTTCATTTTAATCATGCTGTATCCTGGTGACAATATTTATTTTGGTTTGTAATATTATGTACAGGTATGCAATTAGATATTTTGCTGCACAGACATTTGCCATTACTGTGTGCTGTTTGGCTCCCTGTTGAAATGTCGGGACTTAAAATGCTGAACCTGAAAATGCCAAACAAAGAAATGAAAATACAAGTGAAAAGTGAATATTAAACATCACTCTTCAATTTTTGTTTTCATGGGGACCCGCGTATAGTCTTGATGTTTGGGACAAGCCCTCACATCCTCTCCCCAAACTTGTATATACTATCTCAGGCGGTACTGAGGTACATTCTGCTACAGCTTTGTCTTCTTCTATGACATACTGAAAAGTGGTGGAGGACAGAAGCATTGTTCAGTGGTGCAAGGTTTGACTTCCTCAGCCTTTTGTGTTGGAGAAAAGGGAATATTCTAAGAAGTGACAACCACATTTATTATATACAGTTCTGAACTTTTAGTCATTTAGTCTCCACTTTGCTGGACTCAGCATTTCATATGGTTACCATGCCATACTCAATGCATGGTGAATGATTTATTTATTTATTTATTGATTGGCATTTCTTTTACTGGGATAGTCCACTGGGCCGTTAAGAGCCCATTTTCAGAGGAGGCCCAGGGAGAAAACCTCCACACAAAACATGAACATACATAGTACATATAACAATATGATACTTTTCACAAATAATTATGTACAAAGGTGAGTAATCAACAACTGGAAATAGTAAAAGTAAAACAGAAGATTGTAATTAGGTATAATTAAATACAAACTTAAACTTCAGAATAAGAGAAAATAGCTAATGATGTTGAAAGAAAATATGAAACCGATTTATAGTAAGTGGGTCCAGCAGTGGTTTCAACGTCACTGCATAGGAGATGGCTTCTAAGTATGGTAGTGTGATTTTTCTGTAACCAGAATGCTAACTTGTTGTAGCTGGATTTCTTTTTTAGAAGTGTATTTATGTGGTGGTGAATATTTTAGTTGTATTTTAGTTGTAATCAATGAATGTCCTTGTCACTGAAAATGTGTTATCTTTATGTTGGTTTATTAATTATTGTGAGAAGAGTTGCAATAGTACTTTGATTGTTTGATTTTTAGGGTAGAGGTGTAGTCAGTGAGGAGGCCAGTAATACTAGCACTGTAGCTGTTATTATATGCCAGTGAATCATGACAAAAGCTTGGTTTGAGATTAGACTCCCTGTTCTGTCATACTAATGCCTGTTACCCTAACCCTGTCCCAGTTTCTAACCTCATCCTTACACTTTAACTTAGAAAACCCCTTTCCATAACACTAATCTACCCCCTTACCCAGCCCTTAATCTAAACCTCTACTCTAAACCTAAAGGGCGGCGCAGTGGTGCAGCAGTTAATGCTGTCACCTCACAGCAAGAGGTTCTCTGGTTCGATTCTTGACTGAAGTGCCTTCTGTGCGGAGTTTGCATGTTCTCCCTGCGTTCGCATGGGTTTCCTCTGGGTACTCCGGTTTCCTCCCACATTCTAAAGACATGCTTCTGGAGCATTTCTCCCCAGGCCTCCGCTGAAAACAGGATCTGTGGAACCTAGTCAGACTTTCCCGGTCAACAAATGTTAAAATAAAAAAATAAACCTAACCTGAAAACATGCACTCACACCTATAATGCTAAATGTTACCCCACACATATCTTGCCCATTTCATCTTACTTCAGTCAATATTTTCTTCACAAAACTAGTTGCTCTACAAACACTCATAGTTTGAACCTAAATTTACACCAATAACCAAACAAGACTGGCAGGAGGGTTAGTTTCCTAACTCAATGCATTGCCAGCCAGTGGAATTCATTACCATTACAGGTAAGCAAAGTGCTAATTTGTCTGCCTTTAAATCTAGTTTTGATGCTGTATAGGAGGAAATACATTTACACCAGGGTTATCATGTATGACCCTGCAAAATTTGGGAGGTGGAGCCAATTAAGTATTCATAATGGGTGACAAGAATTTTTAAGTGTGCACTCTTAAAGGTGTATATGGCTAGGCTTCTTATGGTCGCAGTGATCAATTACCTATCATTGTTCCTATGTTCTTATATCTCCAGCATATGACAAAATACGTTTGATAAAATTCACATTGGACCACTTTCACAAACACCAATTTAAGTGATAAACCAAAGGAAAGTGAACTGTATATGTAGTTTGGGAATATGGGGGCCTCCTCCCACATCTGGCATGTAGGGTGTAGTAGATGGTTTTTGTGATTTGTGACTTTGCTACTATCATTGTTTTGAGTAGCAGCTCCCAAGATTTTAGATGTTTTGGGTTCAAATAATCATATGCTGATTAAACAAAATGTGATTATTCACAGAAACCCCACTCTCAAGTTGTCTGAATAGTATCTTAGTGTCGTCTCTTGCTTTGGAACAGTGACCCCTGTAAGTCCTTTGTGGTATCTCTTGTTACAGACAATGCATCAGCAGAGTCTGAATTGCTCACTAAAGTTGATTGTCAGCAGTTTGTCTCTGGTCAAAGGTGAGTTAAACAGTTCAGTCATCCCCTTCAAAACTCTTTGCTTGTCTTCCTCTGTACATGGTTTTATTCATCCATCCTTCACCAATTCTTGGTCTGGTTATATATACATCCTGTAGTTAGAATATAGGGGCTTGTCACCAGAGAGAGGTTGTGACAATCATCACTTCTGTAGTATTTTCTCATGGTTTGCTGATAAATGATCAAAAGTTAATTTTCTCAACCAGAAAAAAGCTAGTACAGCTGAGTGAAAATAGGTAGAAAGCACATGTTGACTTTTGTGCGTGTGTGTGTGTGTGTGTGTGTGTGTGTGTGTGTGTGTGTGTGTGTGTGTGTGTGTGTGTGTGTGTGTGTGCGCTTGTGTGATCATGGTACAGTAAGAACTGGGGAATTTGCCCTTTCCCCAATGTAGTGTGATTTCAGAGTTACCATATATAATTAGATGGGGGTGTGGGGTGCCACGTAAAGAAAGTTTTACTGTGTGTTTTTTCAATCATTTTGTGATCAACCAGTTTGATGTTTTGGTATTTTAACGTTTTGCTATATGGACATACATTCTTTCACACATGTGGCTTGTTCATATTCAGCTGTCTAGTAAATGGACAAAGGCCACACATTTATTAGACGTTTCTTAGCGTATACATCTTCTCCTTGTAGAATTTCTCACATTAAACGAATGCTTGAGACCTATTCCTTGAAATAGTTTGGTTCACTGCCACTCTCACATCTGCCTGACATGACCTTATGCACCCATACCATGTCATTTCTGTTTCTTCAGGTTTTTAAGGTGAAGAACTTCAGCTCTTTCAGTCTCTGGTTGCATGTTCTCTCCTCTGTCTCACTGTGCTCTGTTGGAATGTCAAGTTTGGATGTTATCACAAATAGAATGAGGGGAAAAATGTTGAAACACTGTTCTTACACAATAAAGCATTTTTAAAGGGGCAGGTCCCTTGCACCCTGACATGGGAGTGCTGCACACAACGCCAGTGCTACAATATAATAAAAACTGTGAGATTGTTGCACCTTAAAGAAGGGGTAATCCTCTGAAATGTAGCAACTTTGAACATGGAGTAGATATATCCCCAATTTTTCTTAAATGTTTACAATCATAAGGAGCAGAATTATCCATCTGGAACTTACAGGGGGAACACTTGTTTTTCCAGGAGCTTGACATCTGTCTCCTTGTATGGTCTGCATAACTGCCCAGATTATTCAGGTTTGGACTGATCCCAGCTCAGCAGAGTGAGAGCATTACATATTACTTTCTACAGTCAGTCCCTCACTCGACAGAGTGACAGCATTATATATTACTTTCTACAGTCAGTCACCACGCGACAGAGTGACAGCATTACCTTTTACTTTCTACAGTCAGTCCCCCACTTGAGAAAGTGACAGTATTACATTTTACTTTCCACAGTCAGTCCTGCACTCGACAGAGTGAGAGCATTACCTATTACTTTCTACAGTCAGTGTCCCACTCGACAGAGTGACAGCATTACCTATTACTTTCTACAGTCAGTCCCCCACTCGACAGAGTGACAGCATTACCTATTACTTTCTACAGTCAGTCACCACGCGACAGAGTGACAGCATTACCTATTACTTTCTACAGTCAGTCACCACGCGACAGAGTGACAGCATTACCTATTACTTTCTACAGTCAGTCCCCCACTCGACAGAGTGACAATATTACCCATTAGTTTCTACAGTCAGTCCCCCACTCGACAGAGTGACAACATTACCGATTACTTTCTACAGTCAGTCCCCCACTCGACAGAGTGAGAGCATTACATATTACTTTCTACAGTCAGTCACCATGCGACAGAGTGACAGCATTACCGATTACTTTCTACAGTCAGTCCCTCAATCGATAGAGTGACAACATTACCTATTAATTTCTACAGTCAGTGCCCCACTCGACAGAGTGACAGCATTACCAATTAGTAACTACAGTCAGTGAACCACTCGACAGAGTGACAGCATTACCTATTACTTTCTACAGTCAGTCCCCACTCGACAGAGTGACAGCATTACCTATTACTTTCTACAGTCAGTCCCCCACTCGACAGAGTGACAGCATTACCAATTAGTAACTACAGTCAGTGAACCACTCGACAGAGTGACAGCATTACCTATTACTTTCTACAGTCAGTCCCCACTCAACAGAGTGACAGCATTACCTATTACTTTCTACAGTCAGTCCCCCACTCGACAGAGTGACAGCATTACCTATTACTTTCTACAGTCAGTCCCCCACTCGACAGAGTGACAGCATTACCTATTACTTTCTACAGTCAGTGCCCTACTCGACAGAGTGACAGCATTACCTATTACTTTCTACAGTCAGTCACCACGCGACAGAGTGACAGCATTACCTATTACTTTCTACAGTCAGTCCCCCACTCGACAGAGTGACAATATTACCCATTAGTTTCTACAGTCAGTCCCCCACTCGACAGAGTGACAACATTACCGATTACTTTCTACAGTCAGTCCCCCACTCGACAGAGTGACAGCATTACCGATTACTTTCTACAGTCAGTCCCCCACTCGACAGAGTGAGAGCATTACATATTACTTTCTACAGTCAGTCACCATGCGACAGAGTGACAGCATTACCGATTACTTTCTACAGTCAGTCCCCCACTCGACAGAGTGACAACATTACCGATTACTTTCTACAGTCTGTCCCCCAATCGATAGAGTGACAACATTACCTATTAATTTCTACAGTCAGTGCCCTACTCGACAGAGTGACAGCATTACCTATTACTTTCTACAGTCAGTGCCCTACTCGACAGAGTGACAGCATTACCTATTACTTTCTACAGTCAGTGAACCACTCGACAGAGTGATAACATTACCTATTACTTTCTACAGTCAGTCCCCCACTCGACAGAGTGAGAGCATTACCTATTACTTTCTACAGTCAGTCCCCAACTCGACAGAGCGACAGCATTACCAATTAGTAACTACAGTCAGTGAACCACTCGACAGAGTGACAGCATTACCTATTACTTTCTA
>NC_056745.1:36665321-36705321 GCF_019279795.1 Protopterus annectens
TCTAACCAGAAATTCCCAGCTCAGAAGGGTAGAGTCCAGCCTCTCCTTCCATCACTGATGAACACTCTGACAGTCTGATGTAAGCACCAAAGTTATCAGTCCATTCTAAGGGCTATGCCTTGATATCAACCTCAGAATATCTAATCTTCTGTTTGAGTTAAGGCTTGAAATGTGATGAGATGTCCCTGTGCAAACAAACTTGCATCAAAGCTGAGCTGAGTCCCATTTGAAATTCTCTTTTGATATATTTATTTTCCATTATCAGAGGAGTTAAAATAACTACTAATTATACCTTGTGTTGGGACATGAGGAAATCAACATGATCTCGTATGTCTCCTCCTTTTGCTGTTTTTAGGGACATGAAACCTCCCTTGTATGAGCTTTTCATCATGTGTAACATCAGTATAATAATCTGTCTACCTCAGTGTTTTCAAGCATCATAATTTTGTAAATTTCTGTTTGGGGAATTACCTGTACCAACACTGAGAGTAAGAAATGCATGTTATCTGCTACTTTATTCATAGCGCTGTTAGAGTTTTTCTTTTCTTTGTGGAATATCTTAAGTGATCTACTTCCTGTTAAAAATAGTTATTTAACTCATTCATACGTGTGGCATCTATTTGCATACTTCCAGTTACCACCCATAGCTTCTTATGACATCCAGATATATTTTGTGGCTGGCTTCCTTAACTAAGTGACTTATCAGTTACGAATAAGGAATGTTGGAAATGCAAAGTGAAAGTAAATAGTGACACTAAAATTGGTCATCTGGAACATCCTGCAGTGGAAACGTTATTTCTTGGTAATTATTGATATTTTCATAACTGAGGTAGCTACATGTTATTGCGGGGCATGGTGTGAAACCCTGTGGTGGGTGAAAGATACTGACAATGTTGACTCATGGAACGCTATTGGATATATTGCTACATTTTCATTGATATTTGTACTGTAAGCTGCACATCTTGGGAGATATTCAGTATTATTTATATAGCTAATTATACAGTTAAAAATAACTTTCATATTTATGTAAATATCCATATAAACAAGCAATCAGAGAATAATTTCTTGCTGTCATGTGAAAGTTCATGTGTGTCACAAGAAAGCATTCTGACATTATATATAGGTTATACAATTTCAAAGGTGTGAAAGTTTGTAAAACTTTGGAAAAAATATTATTCTGGGTTTATATGCACTAGGCATTATATTGTATCATAGCACTGATGTAAAGACTGCAAATGCACTGACTTATTGAAAAGAAGACTTTAGACAAAATATTGTCATTTTACCTTTTTAATAGCATTTATTGAACATAAAATGCCTTCTGTGTGGAGTCTGCATGCCCTCCCCGCAGTCGAGTGGCATTCAAAAGACATGCGTGAATGGGTGTGCATTCGTTGATGGTTGGGCGTCGGGCTGGCACCTTGGCACCATAAAAATATACTGCCAATCATTAGCGGACCGGAGTTCCACTGTGGCGACCCCTAACCAGGAAAAGCCGAAAGAACAACAACATTGAACATAAAATTTTACATTTCTTTGTCATACTTTTTAACTAGATCTTTCAAAAAATGCTCTGGAATTTAAGCATATGTGTCCACTGCTAGAGGTATGACATTCTGCAGATCAGTGGTGCTGATGAGTTAAATTCTCACATTTACAGCAATGTTTGTCTTTCACAGTTTCTTGGGTAATTTGTAGTTGTTGGGGCTTTTTCTTTGTGAAGTCTCTATATGAACACATGCCACTGACAATAACACTAAAAAAAAAAAAAAAAAACTTACTGTGGTTTGCAAAGCTATAAGATCTGACATAGTGCTCCTAGTCCTCTCAGATTTTTTTTCTTTGTGGAATTTCCTACATTAGGTTCATAGAAGGTTACTAGGCTAACAGCTCTAGAGCTCTTACAAGCCTAGCCATTTTATCCTGCGTTGCCCCAATTGTTGGTGGTCAGGTGAGTGAACATTGCATTGGTAAGGATCTATGGTAGTTAATACTGACTTCTTCTGTCCAAGTGGGATATTGGCACCACCCCAGGAGTGAATATTCAGCCACCCATCCATTCATCTAGGTTGCGTTCTGAAGAGGGTCAGGGAGGAGCTCTGTTTCAAATGAACTGGAAGCTTCTTCCAGATAACTGCCAGCCTCTTAAAGATGTATCGATCTCTCCAGCATGACTTGTTCATATCAGACACTAGGTTAAGATCCCTGGAGGGATGCACTTTGATTTACAGATGTGTAGTATTTCCATTAGGACTGGGTCACAGACTGCTCTGTAAGCCAGGCACAGGTCACCCCTTAGCAACCTGTAGCAGACAGAATACAGTGATAGGGCTTTCAGTCTTTCCTCGTAAAACTTGTTTTGTGTACCCTGTTATTTCTTGGTAAGAAACCTTTGAGGTTTCTCCAGTTGTTGCAGATGTCTGGTGAGGTACATACAAAAGGGAGCATTGTACTCAATTATTGGTAAGATGAGGGCAGAGTATAATGGAATTATAGCATCCTTAGATCTAAATGTGATGCCTTTATTTACAAGATGTGCCACATAGAAGGATTTCCTTACTACTGTGTATATGTGATAGTCAAAGTTCAGATTGCTATTAACCTGAGTACCCAGATCATGTTCCACTGGGTCTGCACTTAGGGGGGTGCTGTCTATAATGCAGTTAGCAGGGATGTCACCTTTCCCAAATGGAATAATAATGCATTGTTTGCATTTAGCTTTAATCCGTGGCTTTGGCACCAATATTTGTCTGCATTAACCCTGTCTGCAATATAGTAACATCATTGAAAGACTCAATAATTGCTCCCAACTTGCAGTCATCAGTGAACCTGGCCAGCCACAGGCCATACACGTTTGCCTGGATGTCTGAGAAATAAATTCTGAAGCGTAAGGGGCCCAACCCAGAACCTCGTGGTACACTGTTGGTGACTGATCTTTTGCTAGTGGTGAAGTCACCCACTTTAACAATATATTCTCTGTCAGTGAGCCAGTTGGCTACCCATCTCATATTGGCTGGTATAATATCCAATTGAGAGGATTTCTCTATAATACCTCAGAGGGAGATTGTGTCAAATGCCTTGGCTAGGTCAAGATAGATGGTATGCAGTGTCTTTCCCTTGTCCAGGGCCTTGGTGACTTTCTTGAAGAAGTCAAGTCCATAATGATGCTTTCCATGGCCTTGCAAATGAGGATAGTTAAGCTTAGGGGTCTGTAATTCCCAGGGTCGGTTGATGGTCTGCCTTTGTGCAGAGGGATTACTGTTGTTGTCCTCCATTCTACAGGAGCATAGCCGGTTCACAGGCTATGGTTAAAAAGGGACCCAAGTGGGTTTTCTAGGTCATGTTTTAAGTTGTTTAAAAGGCAACCTGGGATGTTGTCTGGTTCCATTGATGCCATGTTTTTGGCCTTGGTGAGCACTGAGATGTCCTGTTCTCTTGCGATAATAGACTGAGGAATGGTGGCAGGTGCCGGGAGGAGATGGGGGGGGGGTGACATTTGCACTAAATCTGTTATCTAGCAGGTCGATGATTGTCTGGTTGATTATGGGTGGTCCCATCCACAACCAGTTCAGCACATAGCTGGGTTCCCTTTTACATTTAGGATGTAGTTAAAGAATGCCTTGTGCTTATCTTTAGCCAGGGAGGCTATTTTTGCTTCATAATTAGCTCTGGAGGACTTAACAATATCTCTAGTTTGTTTGTTTATGCTAGAGAGGGGTTTCTTCCTCTGCTGAGCCAGCTTCCTCCTGTTCTTGGGCATTAGTTTCTTTGTCTTGTTATATAGCCTATTTATACTAGGGGTCCACCAGGGTGGCTTGTTTTTTTTGGCAAGACCTGGTTTTAATCCGGTCAGGTACAGCCAATTCTATACAACTGCTTAAATGGTTATACAGGGCATTGGTGTACACCTTTGTCTGTGTTATCAGCGTTCGAGGGGGCTTTGAAACTTCTCATACCATCACTTCATAGGAGGTAGTTTATGTTTGAAAAATTCTTAAGAGGTTTTGAACTTGATAGGGTATTTGGTCTTATAATTACATAGAACAAGAGTGATTTATGGTCATATTTTGCTAGGGAGGGACATCACGCCGGGGGAGGGGTGCAATGCTGTCCCATTTTAGTGAGTACTATGTCCAGGACATTTGAGCCTCTTCTGGGGGTGCTGACTAGCTGTTCCAGAGCATTTGCATTGACAAGATCTAGCCAGCATGTTTGTGGTTGTGTATGTTTCCCAGTTGATGGCAGGAAAATAAAAATCACCTACAAGTAGGGTGTTGGGCTGTATGGCAAGTGACTCCAGTAAGCTCAGGTATGTAATATACTTTTCCTGTTTTACGGTGGGGACCTATAGCTAGCTATGATATGGTAGGGGCCTTTGCCAACTGTTTGACTGATCTCAAGCTGTTATTATCCTTAATGAAGATGGATACACTTCCTCCTTTGGTTCTTTCATGCTCAGTTTGTGGTCTTAACATATGGAAGGCATTGTAGCCCCACATGGCTGGGTTGCTTTCCATGCCTTTGAACCATGTCTCAGAGACTGCACAGACATCACCATCTTCCAAAGTGTGGAGTGCTTCCAGGGAGTGCAGTTTCTTGTTTAGACTCCTAGCATTAAGCAGCAGTACCTTGAGTTTATCTAGAGAGGATTTTCTTATGTTGGGAGGTTGGTTATTTTGACACTGCCTAAAAAGGCACAATAGGGGTGGCTAATGCCTTTGCCAGTATCTGAAAGCCTAGAGAAGACAGGTACAGACAATATCTGGCAAAGCAGCATGGCCTATCGACTATGTCTTCATAGGCTGACAAATATTGGACTGCCATTGGACTGAAACCAGAAGCAAAGCCAATTGTTAAAGTCAATCATTTTTTGTTTGTGCTGTGGCATCATCCTTGGAGAAGGTAGAATGTTGCTTAAGACTAGGCATATACCTGCCTGTGACACATAATCTGAGAGCTCAGTCATGTCTCTCTTCTTCATATGTCCAGTGAGGTATATCTCAAGTCATTCACCACCACATGGACTATAATGGAGTCATACTAGTACTTGTGGCTGAGTGACCTGAATGCTTGAGTGACTTGACAGATCCTGGTACCTGACAGGCAGCTAACCATAACCTGCAACTTATCCAGCCTGGTGAGAGGAATATCTGTATGTCTCACAATGGTGTCACTGTCATAGGATCATAGGAGGTTACTAGGCTAATGTCCCTGCGGCCCTTGCAAGCCTAGACAAGTTCTTCCCTTTAGTAATGGTGCTATAAGTAGGCCTGGCTCAATACCTGCTGCTCCTGTCAAGAAGGGATGCAGGTGACATGCCATGGGTGAATCTGTGATTCCATTTGTGATTCCCCATCCAATCATCCAGATTTCACTTGCAAAGGGTCAGGGAAGGGCTCTACTTTATTTGGATTGGAAACTTATTCCAAAGTAAGAGTATCCTCTGGTAAGCAAACCTGTGTCTTCAGCAGGTTCTGTTAATAACCCTTTTCATGTTAGGGTCACTGGAGTGGGTACAGTGGGTACCATTTGTATTACTAATGTACAGCATTTCCATCATGTTGGAATCAGCGGTTGCCCAATATGCTAGGCAGAGATCACCCCTGAGCAGTCTGTATGACACAGAGTATAGTGACAGGGATTTCAGTCTATTAGCATAGGACAGATGTTGGACACCTCAAATTTTCATTGTAAGGTACCTCTGAGGTCTCTCCAATTACTGCAGGTGCCTGGCGAGGAATATACCAAAGGGTGCATTGTACTCAATAATAGGTCTGATGAGGGAGGAGTACAGGGGAATTATGACCTCTTTTTTTCTGGAGACAATGCCCTTATTGAAGAGATGAGCAATGTAGAAGGCTTTCCTTTCCACTGTGGAGACATGGTGGTCGAATGAGTGGTTGCTGTCAATGTGTGTGCCCAGATCTCTTACCACGGTACTCAAGATGTTGTTGTTAATGTGGTACTTTGCAGGGACACCTCCCTTGCTGAATGGGAGGATGATGCACTTTTTAGCATTTAACTTGAGCCCATGGCTTTGGCACCAGTCATTGGTTTGAGTAAGACTTTTTTGGAGGGGGTCAATATCACTAGGGGATTGAATGATTACACCTAGTTTGCAGTCATATTTAAACTTTGTTAACCACATGCCATTTGTATTTGGCCTGTACTTCTGAGAAGAAGATTCCAAACAATAGGGGCCCCAGTACTGAGCCCTATGGTACACCACTAGTTACTGTTCTGAAGGTTGATGAAGAGTCCCGTATTTTAACTGTGTGTGTTCTGTTGGTGAGCCAGTTTGCTACCCACCTGACTATATACTGGTTTACTTGTAATTGGATAAGTTTGTCTATGATACCCAAGAGGGGAATGGTGTCAAAGGCCTTTGCTTGGTCTAAGTAGCCTGTATGCACATATATTTGCCTTCATCCAGGGCTTTGATGACTGTCTCGAAGAAGTCCACCAAGTTTAGTAGGCATGACCTACCTTTGATGAAGCCGAATTGGGATGGGTCTAGTGCTTGGAGGTCACCTATATCCTTGTTGATAAGGTCCATGATAACTGTCTCCATTGCCTTGCATATGAGGCTGGTCAGATTTATGGGTCTGTAGTTCCCAGGGGTTGGCAGAGGAACCTCCTTTGTGGAGGGGGATGACCGTGGCAGTTTTCCAATCAGCAAGAACAAACCTGGTGCTTAGACTATGGTTAAAGATGATATTCCAGGGTGCAGCTAATTATTGCTTTAAGCAATTTAGAATGCAGCCAGGGATGTTGTCTAGTCCCATAGACGCTGTATTTTTAGCCTTAGAAAGTGCATTAAGGACCTGTTCCTTAGTGATTTCTGGGGAGGACATGAAGGAGGGATGTCTTGTGGTATACTGGGTGGAGACAGGAAGGAGAAGTTTTCACTGAACCTGTTAGTAGGTTAGCAATATAACCAGATTCAGTATGTGTTATGCCATTTATGACAAGTCCTGTGCAATTCTGGGATTCACCTATGAGGTTTCAGATGTAGCCAAAGAATGCCTTATGATTATCCTTGGCTAGGGTGGCCAATTTGGATTCATAGTCAGCTTTGTTTTTTTTTTACTAGGTGCCTTATTTGCTTATTTAGGCCAAAGAGGGAGTTGTTTAAGTTAGGGGACTGCCTCATACTGCTTTTGGACAGCAGGTTCTTTCTTCTATTATATAGCCTGTTTATGGTGGATGTCTACCAAGCAGGTTTGTTATTACTTGATGAGATAATTTTTATCCTGTTGGGTACAGCTGGGTCGATGCAGCGGTGAAGGTGTTTATAGAAGGCTGTTGTATATGCCTCGGCACTGGTATACTTGCCATCAGTAGGGGTAGGAGATGCGAATCTAGTAATGTTCTCTTGTAAGTGACTGTAGTTTGCTTTGCAGAAGTTTTTTTAGTCTAATTTCAGCTGGGAGAGGATCAGGCTTTATTATTAATTCTAGTATGATTGACCTGTGGTTAGATCTCACTAGAGATGACTGTACACTTCGGGTGCTTTGGTGGTCACTCAAGACCATAAGTACAAGATCCAGAATGTCTGAATCCCTAGTGGGGATGGTCACCAACTGATCCATGGCACAAAGTTCAAGAATCTCTGGTCAAGAGCACTGACATAGGTGTGGTTAGACCAGTTTATTAATGGGTAGTTAAAGTCTCCCAGAATATTGAGGGACTCCAGGAGATTTAGGTAGGCATTGTGGGTGTCCTGGTTCACAGAGAGACCTATAGCTGGCGATAATTTGGAGGGGGGGTTTACCTACAGAGAGTTGTACTTGGAGTAGTTCAAGAAACTCATTTAGCCTTACCAATCTGGATGAGTATTTGTCTTTAATAAGTGACCAATGCATTAGGTTTTGTGGTGTTATACCTTATGGGCTTATTTGCTGAGACACTGGTGTGGGTGTGTTATTATGTGTTGTGGTTGTTTTTTCCATTGCTGTGTGTGTAAGTGGTTTCTGTTTGAGAGGCCTCTTATATTTTAGTACATTACTAGTGAATATCTCTGCATATGTGGGTTTAAGTGTCATGTCCTTATTTAGTGTGAGAAGTGTGTGTGCTGCTGACAACCTGTGTGACATTCAATTTGTCCTTATATGAGAGTCTTGCCTCCAATTTCATAGTGTAACCACATCTCTCACATAAAGTATTTGTTTCAGGAGTAAATGGTTCTCAGTATACATGAGACAATTACTACATTGCCTCAGGATACCCATGTCTATCAGGCTGGCCAGAGAGATGATGGGAACCTGCCCAGCCATGATAGCAGGCTCTAATTGTATGTTTTATTAGGGAAGGGAATGGATTAATTTGACAGGATTGTGCTGGCAGTGCTAAGACTACAAGATGGGCCTATACTTTGTGTAGGCTAAGGCTGATCAATAAGGCAATGCTGCTCAGTGTACAACTGAGTTACTCCTACAGCAGCATAAAAGCTTGTAAGATTTTCATTGACAGCTGTTTTAGGAAAAAGTGAGCTTCTAGTCTTTTGCATCTATACAAGGCACTGCTGTCACTGCATGAAGATCAGCACCGAGTAAATGTAAAGCTTAAATACAAGAAAAGAGAAACAATTTGTAAGGTAATTACCAATCAGGAAATCACATAATAAGCCTTCCGCCAGCAATCTCTAGCTCAGACAGGTTAGATCAACAGACTTCTACCACAAGAGTGCAGAAAACACCTTCTTAAAGTAGATTAAGTGGTTTGAAGCCCAAGTGTAACAAGACCACACAAACTACCTAGAAGAGCCCTACAGGTAACAGATACAATGTAATACAGTGCAATTAACTACTTAAAGAAGCAGCCAACAGTACATTTTTTAACTGCTAAAATGCAGTCAAGGTATATAAGAGAAGTGTAAAAAAATACTTAGAGCCCTTTTGTGTGCTTCCCAGCTCAGATAAACCAGATAAACACCTACTGCCATTAGATGACTAATCCCAGTCCTCCTAATGTAAAAGCACAATAAAGGACTGTCTAGAGTGAAATGCTACCACAAATTAACTTAAAGATACAGATACAGCAGTGTACTTTAAACAGCTTATAAAATAGTGATTATTTAATAAAAGTACTTCACTTTGCATAAATGAGCCAAGAGACAATTGTAAAGAATTTATAATGGCACAACAAATATGAAAAGCTGATTAGTAAGCACTCCAGCCAATAAAACTACATGGTGAAATCTCAAGTGTTTCCCCAAACTAAACAGACCAAGGTACCTCCCAGTGCACTAGATGGAAAATGTAAAAAGAACAGTGCTTACTAGAATGTAAAAATACACTACTTTATCCACCAGGTAGATAGTTAATGTATTCAGAGCATGTGAATCAGTAGAACAGACAATGAGAAGCAAAATGCACGTTTTCAATATAAGCACAAGAAAATGCAAATAAATAATTTAAGGTATCAACAGCAGTGTAGAAAGGGAGGAACTTATTAACCTCAATTTACAGTAGGGGTAGGCAGCCTAAATTCACCAGGTTTAAAAAGCACATCAAAGAAGAGGAAAGTGGATGGGAAAAACTAGCAGGGAATCACCAAAGGTGGTTTAGTTTATGCAGACCTGAAATCTTTTCAGAAAGACATAGTGCCCATAATTCACTGTGTATTTAAGCATAACTCTAGAAACAATTTAACCAGTGAGAAAAAATGTACAGCCTATATAATTTAAATGTCTATCTCTCACACAGAACAAAAACACCAGGCCAAACAGATTTCTTAAAACAGAAAACAAAATGGAGCAGGTAAAACAGAATGTAGCTCTATCACTCACAGACAAAAAGATATATATTTACTTTCCTCACTCAGCAGGGAATCCCCAGCAGTGCTTTAGTTTATGCAGGCTTGAAATATTTCCAGAAAAAGACAAAGTTCCAGAAATTCACTGTGTATTTAAGTATCACTCAAGAAATAATTTAACCAATGAAAACACATGAAATGTGCAGTCTAGATAATTTACGTGTCTATCTCTCACAAAGAAGAAAAACACCAGTCCAAGCAGATTTCTTAAAACAAGAACCAAAATAGGACAGGTAAAAGAGAAAGCAGCTCTATTACTCACAGACAAAAAGATATAGGTTTACTTTCCTCACCCAGCAGGAAATCACCAGCAGTGCTTTAGTTTATACATTTTCAGTAAAAGATAAAACCCCAGAATTTCATTGTGTATTTAAGTATCACTCAAGAAACAAATTAACCAAAGAAAAAAAAACATGTGAAATGTGCAGCCTAGATAATTTGTCTGTCTATCTCTCACATAGGACAAAAACACCAGTCCAAGCAGATTTCTTAAAACAAGAACCAAAATGGGACAGGTAAAAGAGAAAGCAGCTCTATTACTCACAGACAAAAAGATATAAGTTTACTTTCCTCACCCAGCAGGAAATCACCAGCAGTGCTTTAGTTTATGCAGGTTTGAA
Source organism: Protopterus annectens (assembly GCF_019279795.1). NCBI lineage: Eukaryota > Metazoa > Chordata > Ceratodontiformes > Protopteridae > Protopterus > Protopterus annectens. The sequence goes on from NC_056745.1 coordinate 36,675,758, forward strand.
ACCTTTTCAGTAAAAGATAAAGCCCCAGAATGTCATTGTGTATTTAAGTATCACTCAAGAAACAAGTTAACCAAAGAAGAAAAAACATGTGAAATGTGCAGCCTAGATAATGTGTCTATCTATCTCTCACATAGGACAAAAACACCAGGCCAAGGAGATTTCTTAAAACAAAAAAAACAAAATGGAGCAGGTAAAATGGAAAGCAGCTCTATCACTCACAGACAAAACAATATAGGTTTACTTTCCTCACCAACCAAGGAATCACCAGAAGTGCTGTAGTTTATGCAGGCTTGAAATCTTTACAGAAAAAGACAAACAATATTTGTGCTTACAAATGACTATCTGTGCTGTCACTAGCAGTAATATCTAATTGTCTGCCACAGTTTTCTCAGGCATTTTAGTGCTGTTAGGATTTTTTCTTTGCTGACATTGTTTTATATATATTTAGGAGCCCCCTACTTAATGATTCCTTTTAACTTTCTGTTTTGCAGTTGATAAATGTATCTTGCTCTCAACTCTCACAGCATTTACCTTCCATTAGCTGCATGCTGAAATGAACATACATTTTACTCATTTCCCACACAAAAATTTAATCAAGGGGTTATTTTAAGCCCCTCACACCAGAAATATTGTCTCCCTTCATCAAATGGTTTTGATTATGCTATTTCTGATCTTTAATTGATGTATGTATTTAAGGGTGATAGTGCCTTGGGTATGTGGTTCTGATGAAGTCCTTGGACTGTTAGGATGAAAGTGCTTAACCAGGTTATTTTATCGAATAAAGTTATTTTACTTAAATGTGGTGGTCTTCGAGTTCCTTCAGGCAAACACAGGCTTGCAGGGTTGTTTCTCTGTTCTATAATTATTCTGCCTTCAGAAAATGTTTCTGTCTATTAATATATTAATCAGACAGAGAGATTGTACCTGGTCCACTCTAAATTGGTCCCAGATGTTGAAATGCAGTTAATAATTTCAATGAGCAACTACAGAAGGAAGGGAAATCATCCTAAACACCAATATTAGTTAAATCCAAACAACTGATTTCAGACATAGTAACAGGCCAGGGATTAGTTCATGGTGACATGTTGCTGTTTGCCAGGGAAATAAGGGAAAATACAAGAGATGGGGAAGGAGGGCAATTGATGACATCACTCATGCAAACCTAGATATTCGTCACAATGACCCCGGTGTGTGCTCACCCTTGCCTGCACAGAAGAGTAAGAATTAATGAAGGGAAAAAAACAGAGATGACAGCTCACACGCCAGATTCATGTGGGTCTGATTGCATGTTCTCCACTGGGGAACAAATGTATTCATTGGCCTACTGGGAGGGTAGGACTGGATACTCAGCATGGAAACAAGGCCAAAAACGCATTACTCGAAAGTTTTTTTTTGTTTTGTTTTATTTTTAAAGTGTACATTTTATGACAGTAAAACAAAAAAGAAGAAAGAAAAGTGAATAGGAAACCAAAGTTATCTGAACATCCATGGTTTATTGTTGAGAGGGCAAGGAAGATAACTTCTATGGCAACAATGGCTAAGGATTGGAGTAAAACAAAACGTATTTTATTTTACATGATCCCACTATAAAAAAAGCCAAAGTGTATGTAGCCAGACTTAACCACACATTTCATTTGCCTGAATTTAATTAAAAATGTAACTCTTTATTTATAACATTAAAAAGAACTGGTGCCTCTGCTACATGCCTTCACAAGGTTCTAAACCATATTCATTAAATACTCCACAGTAAATGATGCAAACCAATTAGAAAATGCTAACACACATTCTAGAAAATACTAGAAAAATATATTAGTAAAAAATACAAACAAAAAAAACACATTATATGTTATTTACTCTAATTTAGTAACAAATGCTTCATTAATAACTCCTTACTCATAGGGTGAATGTCTCATAAGTGAATATAAGCATAGCTTCTTTTCTGAGCGAAACATCTCAAACATTTAAAAACTTGTCAGGGTATCACATGCATACACAATGAAAATGTTTAGCTCCTAATAATATCGATTATGCTTTAATAAAAAGTGATCAGCAACTGACCCCTCAGGATCAACTTGAAAATTTGTCTGATGTGCTCCAATACCCACATTGTAACTGGTATCACCATTTATACTACGTAATAAATACTACAACTACATTTCAAAGCATAGACAACTGTTCTCTGGTACAGTTATGATTGTCTATGGTTTTGAAAGCATGTCAATTAATAATGAGCAAAATAGACTTTTAGCAACATAGGAGCAGACAGAGCTTTCATTGCAGTGTGTGATAATAGCTGTATTACTGTTCATAACAGGATATACAACTCATTTCTTAATTCTTGGGGAATTTCTATAAGATATATTTAATCTGAGGTTAGCCAAAGTTTTGCCACTAGTGATTATATGTCAATGTTTTCTCCATATACATGATGGCCCTTCAACATATTGGCATACAGTGTCACAAATAGATATTCTGGTTTTACTGCCGTGTAACTTTCTTTCTTTTTCTTCCAGATTCGCCTTACATTCTATGTGAGGGAGTTTAATTCTTCTTGCTTGTGACCATACCTCTCAACTGTCCAGATTTTCACAGAATGTCCAGATTTTTGGCTCATATTTTTGGTCTGTTCCTCATAAAATTTGTGGTTTTCTAGCAAATCACTGGTATGATCTGAGGATTGAACTCACTGACTAATGAAATGCATTTGAGTTTCAGACTTTGAATCCTTCAGAAAATGTATGTTAAAACAAACCCTGTTACTTTAGCAACTTTCTAAGTTTATAAGAGCAATATTTAAAATATGTCCATATTTTTGGGCCTTTATCTCTCCATCTTGTCAGGCTTTGTCCAGCTTTCTTGCACTAAGATGTTGAGAGGTATGCTTGTGACCCCTAAGTTTAAGATGATGGACAATATTACTGACAGCCAGTTGAAAGTCCCTATCATTAGAAAACAGGTTTCTAACATAAATAAAACCCCCATAGGGCAAATAATTAATTAAATATCATCGATGTGCACTTTCTGCATATAATACATTTGCAGATGTCAGCTTCACCTAAACAGTGGTCTGTATGTTCCATCCTTAATATAAAATGAAATATCCAAATACTATATGCAAGTGGAATTTAAGGTATAAGTTAAAGAAATACCACAATAATTATTCTGTATTCTTTCATATAGTTCAGACAAGTTAGACTGTGGTCCCTTACGAATGAAAAAAAAATTATCTATTTAAAGTCTATAGAAAACTACATGTCAAACAAAATAATAAGCTACATATATTTGCATGCAGCCATTGTTGCACCTCTTATATGTTTAAAATTATCTCCATAAAAATAAAAGAATAATTATTAGTGAAACAAAATTCCAGTAACCATAATATATAATTAATATTGTCCATGCCCTTAGGAAACACTTTAATAGTTGCTAAGCCTGAGTTATTTTCTGTCAGAGAATATATACTTTTAACATCTACAATAATAAAAAATATTCAGATATTCATCCTGCCATTTGATTTATTTAAGGTCATGCAAAAAGTGAAAAGTATTCTTGACATATGACTTAATTTGTACTTGGTTGTAGCAGCATGTGCAATACCTTATCCCTGTCTCTCCAAAGGACCACCTGTGAAATGACTGGTCTCCATAGAGGATTGGCTTTATCCTTATCATTTTAGGAAAGGCATAAAAATGGGAAGCCTAGGATTCTTTAAAATTAATTGCTGCATCATTTTTTTCTGGGAATACATTTTAGATACTATCTCTTCTCATACAGAAGAGAGGCTAGTTTATATTGACCTAAATGTATTCTCGCACAATTTCAAATATTCCTCAGCATCATTCAACAAATGTAGACATAAAATGTAAATAAAAGTCTTTGATTATGGCGACTACATTTCTCATTTTATCAGCAGGCTGTTAAAGATGCATTAGATTCAAGCTATTTTAAAGTGAAACATTCACTTTTTGTAACTGAATTTTCTATAATATTTTGACCAACAAGATAATGCTTAATAATATCCCTTCTTCCAACATTATAAAAAGCATTGCTGCCTTATTAACAAAATGGGGAATAAAACATTTTTGAATTTTAAATTTAACTAACTGGACTGCATTGTTCCATAAACATTGTAGGCACATAGACACCTCACTTTTTTTATAAAAATAATTTCTCAATTACACTTACCATTGAAAATGCTACAGGCCCAAAAGAATCACCAAACAAGGCAGATTGGATGTTGGAATAAATTTCGGTCCTTTTTGTAATGCATTTTCAACTTCTAAGGAAATACTTAACACTCCTCAAGTCTATTACTGCCTCTAGTGAATCAGTGTGTGTAGCCAACTGAGTATTAAGTGATTTATGAGGCGAAATTAAAGTATTGTTTTTACTGCTTAAAGTTACTCAAATTTTTGCGGCATTGTCCTTCTTAAAATGTTAATTTTGTCCTTTTTCCTCCTTCCAAATGGGTCATTACTAGCAAATAATCCATTTTCTTCCCATTATGCTCTGTTGTTGACAATCTCCATACGGCATTCCTCTTTAAGTGTTCCCGGCACATTAAAATGCACGTGTATGTGCTCCTATGGAACCAATTGTTCTCAAACGTCCTGTGATTGTTTTATTTTATTTCTTTTTCATTTTCTGATGTGTCAGTTTAATTTCAAGATCCCTTTTTTCTGCCTGCAACTTTTCTACTTTGAAATTACATTTTTGAGAATATTCAGCTTTTCCTTAGTTTGCTACATAAAAAAAAACTGTTGAATTCAACACTGAAAAGCTTAGCTTGATATTAATTATGTTCAGTTAGAATTTTAATAAACTCTGTTGAGTGAATTAATGCTGCTTGTTCCCAGAATGCCTTGAGATCCTAAGAACCAGGACCAAATCTGCAGTATTGCTACAACAAAAAAAAAATTAGTGGACTTTAAATTCTTTCTCAACATTATTTCAAACCAATGATAAAGTCTTCCATACCAAAATATCATTGTCCATCATCTCTATAAGCTGAATTAATCACTGCAGCTGTTTTTTAGTATCTATCTATGTATCTATCTATCTATCTATCTATATGTATAAAATACAAAAGGTCAAGCACAATGTAAATCCAATATTTCTGTTATTTGTTTCACACCAAATGGTTAAATGTCCATCCCACAACAGAACCGAGACCAAGGGTTTAAGTCAAACCTTTGTCTATGTTTCCACTTCCATACTTGTAAACGTATATATGGTCTACATTTCAACCGTTACCAATCACCACAAAAGCAATCAACCTCCCATCCTTAACAAAAGCAGAACAGCTATATGTTCATGTTTCAACACTGCCATCTAGTGGAATTTATTGAATAGTTTAATAAAAACAAAATGAAAACTCCAGCAAAGCTAGAACTTCCAATAAGTCACCTCCCAAACCTCTTGTATCAGAGGCACATAGGATATATGGAAATGATCCTTATGAACATCAGTTGTTTCAGATAATTGGCAATTCTGAATGCTCATGACTTGTTTTGTTGTTTTAATGGACAATTTCAGGCCAATATAGCCAAACCCCACTAACTATGGATATGCATATTTCGGCCCTGTTATGACCTCATCAGCACAGCACAAGCAGAGTGTTTGACTAAACATTAGAAACAGAGGGCTGTTATACCCAGATGATGTCCATTATCATTAGGGTCACTGCAAAAATATCCCAAACAGCAAACTAAAACAATGAGAAACTAAAACAACTAAAATAACAAACTAAAATAATGGCAGGACAGGTAGCTTACATCCTTCTAAGTTGGGAACTACTGATTGAGGGCTCAGTGTCCGTTATTCTAAAAGTGTATTAATTCTGGTTTAAGCACTTGGGCTTCAGGCCAGTTGTTTTACATTAAGAAGGTTTGTGGTCTGCACTGTAGTGGCAGAACAGGTAGCTTACATCCTTCTAAGTTGGGAACTGCTGATTGAGGGCTCAGTGTCCGTTATTCTAAAAGTGTATTAATTCTGGTTTAAGCACTTGGACTTCAGGCCAGTTATTTTACATTAAAAAGGTTCATGGTCTGCACTCTTGTGGGAGGAGAGGCTGGACTCTGCCCTTCTGAGCTGGGAATTTCTGGTTAAAGACTTATAGTGCCTGCATATTTGAACTGTTTCTTACTGAAATTGGTACACCTTGTTTGCTGTAGCAAAGACTAGATCCAGGCCTGCTGAATCTAGCCTTGTTTGTATGCTTGTCTGTTTGCTTGTTATTTCCCTGAAATGCTAATTCCACCTAAAACGTGGCTTTCCAGCGCTTCTGTGGATCCCTAGTGATATCTGCATTGCTTACTGTACTTATTTCCCTGTTTCACTTGAAAGAAAGTTACTGTTTGTCATTTTTGCATTTAAGTTACCTGTAACACATTGCATTTAAGTTACCTGGCACTTGCTCACTAAAGCAATTATATAAGTCAGCACTAAGAAATTAAAAGCATTACACCCTCACAAACTCCCCTTGAGTATCTTGTTCCTCATTGGCCCTTTTTTTCAATTATAAAGGAATTCCCAATACTATTCTAGTATGTCCAAAGGTCAGTTGTCAATCTCCTCTCTGGTCCAGCTGGTGAATCTGGGAATCTTGAGGCAATGTTACAACTGCCTCATGTACACAGACAACCCTCTCCTCCTCCCAACAAATTCCAACACATGTGAGAGATGCAACCATATAGCCATACTGGAGGCTAAGCTCTCCCAACTCAGTACTGGTAAAACCAGTCAGGAGGAGAAGGAAGCCACACGCACTACAATTCCAGTCTCACATAGACCTACCACGACAGCAAACCAATCACATAAACACACAAAAACATACTCGGAGGCTCTAAATAAAAATCTGCCTAAACAGCAGAGACCTCCAAAGCAGACACCCAAGCAACCGCTACCCCAAAACAAAACACGTGCAACACATAGCTCACAAAGCCAGTGTGCCAAACAGTCACAGCCCTTAAGGCTAAACAACACACCTGATACACTTGTAATAGGTGACTCTACCGTCAGGCACACTGACGTCCCGCTCACCAGGCTGAACAAGGAGAAGGTCACGGTGAGCTGCCTGTCGGGCGCTAGGATCCACCACATAACACAAGCACTCAGGTCACTCCAAGGCAAGTACAAATATGACTCAGTCATTGTCCATGCTAGTGTGAATGACCTGAGACGTACCTCCCTGGACTACATGAAAAGAGACAAAGAGGAGTTCTCTGAGCATGTGGCCCAGGCAGGTATGACCCTGACCTTAAGTAGCATCTTACCCTCACCAAGAATGATGCCACAATATGAAGACAAGATGATCAATTTCAACAATTGGCTTAAGTATTGGTGTCATTCCAAGGGGATCCAATGCCTGTCAGCCTGGGATGACATGCTCGACAAGCCACGATGCTTTGCTAGGGACGGCTTCCACCTGTCACCCCTGGGCTTTCGGATATTGGCAAAGGCTCTTGCTACCCCCATAGTGCCTTGTTTAGGCAAGGCTCAAAAGACAAACCCACCTCCATAGGTATCACAAGGGATAGAAAACTAAGACTAATGCTACTCAACGCCAGAAGTCTAAACCTCAAGATGCACGCACTCAAAACTCTCCTTAGCATGGAGAACATCGATATCTGTGCAGTAACAGAAACCTGGTTCAAGGCTCCCAAGAGCACCCCAGCACTACCAGGTTATACCTCATACCATGCTTTTCGGCCCCAAAACTTTGACCGAACCACAAAAGGAGGGGGAGTATCAATATTTGTCAAAGATACCCACACTTCCAGGTTGGTGGCACAGCACGAAGCATCAGAGACTATCCATGTGCAACTAACAGTGGGTAAAACTGCCTTCCAGTTTATAGCCTGCTACAGACCACCCTCCCAAATCCAGGAACCCCACTCGGCCTTCCTGAAAACACTGGAAAATATGAAGGTCTCTCCAAACACCATTATACTGGGCGACTTCAACTACCCAAACATAGACTGGCTAGCTCCAACACCCTAGCCCAAAGGTTCCTAGAATTTATAAACTCAAATGCTATGGAACAACTTGTTACCACTCCCACAAGAGGGGAAAACATACTGGATCTGATCATCACCAACATGGGGACTCTATGCTCCAGACCAGAAGTGTATCCCTCACTGGTAAGATCAGACCATAAACTAATCTCACTGGATATTCACATCCCGACTCCACCCCCTGCCCTGAAAACCACAGTGAAAAACTTCTCTAAAGCAAATTTCACACTCCTCAAAACCGAGGTGGAATCCTTCAAAGCCCCCGGGCCTGTGGAAAATATGGCCCAGACCGCAGAATCTTTATAAACGCATTCTATGAACACCTTCAGGAATGCATGGATCATGCAATCCCAAATAAAACCAAGACCCAATCCTCCAAAGGCAGACGTCCTGTCTGGTGGACCCCAGCCATAAACAAATTATACAATAGAAGGAGGAAGCTACTACATGATAGAGCAAAATCCCAAAAAGGGAAGGCATCTCTGATCAGTATTAGCAAAAAACTACGAGCACTCATAAAATCTTCTAAGGCCAGCTTCGAGAGAAAAATTGCACAGGACACTAAGGATAATCACAAGGCTTTCTTTAGTTATGTTAGAAACCTGGGTGGGAATTCCCAGATATGCTCAGAATTAGTCCAAAATGACAAAAAATACACTGAACCCACAGACATTGCCAACATCCTAGCTGACAGGTTCAGCACAAACCCACCACCAAAAGGGCAAATATCTATCCCAGCAGAGTGCTGCCCCCCTGACATCTCAGATGCTCAGGTAAGAGCTGCCCTCTCCAAAGCAAAAAACACAGCATCAATGGGACCAGACGGTGTCCCGGGCTGCGTCCTACATGAACTCCAAGAAGAGCTAAACCCAAACATAAAACTACTGTTCAATCTCAGCCTTACTACAGGATATGTACCCAAAGAGTGGCGTACAGCAACAGTGGTCCCTCTCCACAAAGGTGGTGCCTCAACGGATCCTGGAAACTATCGCCCCATAAGCCTGACTAGCTTGGTCTGCAAAGCTATGGAAAGGATCATCATGGACCTCATAAATAAAGATATTGGGGACTTACAGACACTGGATCCTACCCAGTTCAGCTTTGTTAAGGGCAGATCCTGCCTCTTAAACCTGGTTGATTTCTTTGAAACAGTCACCAAGGCCATTGACGAGGGGAAGGTGGTCCACACAGCCTATCTGGACCTCGCAAAAGCCTTGATACAATACCCCACTTGGGCATTATAGATAAGCTCACCAGCTTAAATATAAACCCCTAAGTCACTAGATGGGTTGCAAACTGGCTCAAGGACAGAACCCACATGGCTAGAATTGCTGGAGCCATGTCAGACTCCAAACCAGTTACAAGTGGCATCCCACAAGGCTCAGTCCTGGGACCTCTCTTGTTCGGTATATATTTCTCAGAGGTACAGGCCAACACGGAAGGACTGTGGCTGACCAAGTTCGCAGATGACTGTAAACTGGGCACCATAATCGACTCTCCAGCCAGCACAAGCATCCTCCAAAAGGGACTCATAGAAACAGACAACTGGTGCCAGAGCCATGGCCTCAAGCTAAATGCCAAGAAGTGTATAGTCATCCCCTTTGGCAAAAACAAAGTGCCCACAAATTACCACATAGGTGGTAATCCATTAAGTACAGAAGAAGTAATTATGGACCTGGGGACCCAAGTTGATAGTAATCTCTAATTTGACAACCATGTGGCCAAAGTGGTTAGAAAAACATTTTATATAGCCCACCTAATCATGAAGGGATTCACATCTAGATCAGGGGAGGTCATCGTGCCTCTTTACTCATCCCTCATCAGGCCCATAATTGAGTACAATGCCCCTTTTGAGATGTACCATACCGGACACATGCAGCAACTGGAAAGACCCCAAAAGTACCTCACCAAGAGGATCAAAGGGCTCACACATATGCCATATGCTGCCCGGTTAAAGAAACTCCAGCTCTACTCAGTGGCATACCACCTGCTCAGAGGCTATCTGTGCCTGATGTATAAAGCCATGTCCAACCCGGAATTAATGGACATGCTGCACCTCAGAAAATCCAAATCCCATCGAGCTACGTGCTCGAGAGACTTGAACCTCAGCACTGAAATAAATAGGACATGCTGGAAGGACAGATTCATAACCCAGAGGCTCCCTTCACTCTGGAATAAAATCCCAGTCCAGGTTAGGCAGAGTTCCTCATTGACTCTCTTCAAGAGGAATCTTGATGAGTGGGTGGGAGATCGTAGGTTTACCCCGGGTATCACTTCTGTATCACTGTTAGACAGAGGCACAGTATACTAACCTCAAAAAAGAGCATCGCAAAATTAATTTAAAATGGGTGGCGAAAGCCAAACACACTCTGGCTAGGCTTATAAATGCCCTAGGGCAGATAGCCTAGAATGAACCTATGAACCTATGAACCTATGAGTGAGAAGGTCACTGAAAAAACAATCAGTAAAAACAAAATGAAAACTCCAGCAAAGCTAAAACTTCTAATAAGTGACCTCCCAAACCTCTTGTATCAGAGGCACATGGGATATATGCAAATGATCCTTATGATCATCAGTTGTTTCAGCTAATTGGCAATTCTGAATGCCCATGACTTGTTTCATTTTTTAATAGACAACTTCAGGCCAATAACAAACAAACCCCACTAGCTGTGAATATGCATATTTCAGCCTTGTTATGACCTCATCAGCACAGCACAAGCAGAGTGTTTGACTCATCATCTTCTTTCGGCTGTTCCCATTAGGGGTCACCACAGCAGATCACCTGTTTCCATTTCTTCCTATCCTCTGCATCTTGCTCTGTCACACCAACCAACTGCATGCCCTCTCACCACATCCATAAACCTTATCTTAGGCCTTCCTCTTTTCCTGTTACCTGGTAGCTTCATCCTTAGCATCTTTTTCTCAATATACTCAGAATCCCTCCTCAGCACATGTCCAAACCAATGTAATCTTGCCGCTCTGGCTTTGTCTCCAAACCTTCCAACCTGGGCTGACCCTCTAATATACATATTCCTAATCCTGTCCACCCTCGTCATACCCAGTGCAAATCTTAACATCTTTAACTCTGCCACACCCAGCTCAAACTCCTGCCTTTTTGTCAATGCCACTGTCTCCAACCCATATAACATAGCTGGTCTCACTACCCTCTTGTAGACCTTCACTTTCACTCTTACAGGTACTCTCTGTCACAAATCACTCCTGACACTTTTCTCCACCCACTCCATCCTGCCTGTACTCTCTTCTTCACCTCTCTTCCACACTCACCGTTACTCTGAACTATTGACCCTAAGTATTTAAACTCATCGACCTTCGCCACCTCTACTCCTTGCATCCTCACCATTCCTCTATCCTCCCTCTCATTCACACACATATATTCTGTCTTAGTCCTGCTGACCTTCATTCCTCTTCTCTCTAGAGTATATCTCCACCTCTCCAGGGTCTCCTCCACCTGTTCCCTACTCTCACTACAGATCACAATGTCATCTGCAAACATCACAGTCCACGGGGCCTCCTGTCTGATCTCATCTGTCAATCTGTCCATCACCATTGCAAATAAGAAAGGGCTCAGAGCTGATCCTTGATGTAACCCCACCTCCACCTTAAACGCATCCATCACTCCCACTGCAGACCTCACCGCTGTCACACTACCCTCATACATATCCTGTACCACTCTTACATACTTCTCTAACACTCCTGACTTCCTCATACAATACCACAACTCCTCTCTAGGCACCCTGTCATATGCTTTCTCTAAGTCTACAAAAACACAATGCAACTCCTTCTGACATTCTCTGTACTTCTCCATCAACACTCTCAGAGCAAACATTGCATCTGTAGTGCTCTTTCCCGACATGAAACCATACTGCTGATCACTAATCATCACGTCCCTTCTTAACCTAGCTTCCACTACTCTTTCCCATAACTTCATGCTGTGACTGATCAATTTAATCCCTCTGTAGTTACTACAGCTCTGCACATCACCCTTATTCTTAAAAATCGGTACAAAACACTTTTTCTCCATTCCTCAGGCATCCTCTCACTTTCCAAGATTTCATTAAACAATCTGGTTAAAAACGCCACTGCCATTTCACCTAAACACCTCCATGCTTCCACAGGTATGTCATCTGGGCCAACAGCCTTTCCATTCTTCATTCTCTTCATAGCTATCCTTGCTTCCTCCTTGCTAATCCATTGTACTTCATTATTCACTATCCCTACATCATCCAACCTTCTCTCCCTCTCATTCTCTTCATTCATCAACCCCTCAAAGTACTCTTTCCATCTCCTCAACACACTCTCCTCATTTGTATGTTTCCCCTCATTATCCTTTATCACCTTTACCTGCTGTACATCTTTCCTAGCTCCGTCCCTCTGTCTAGCCAATTGGTACAGGTCCTTTTCTCCCACCTTAGTGTCCAACCTTTCATACAACTCTTTATATGCCTTATCCTTAGCCTTCGCCACCTCTCTCTTTGCCATGCACCTCATTTCCTTATACTCCTGTCTACTTTCTTCATCTCTCTGACAATCCCACTTCTTCTTTGCCAACCTCTTTGTCTGTATACTCTCCTGTACTTCCTCATTCCACCACAGTGTCTCCTTGTCGTCCTTCCTCTGTCCAGATGTGATACCAAGCACCTTTCTAGCCATCTCCCTTACTAGCTCTGCTGTAGTTACCCAGCTATTTTGTAACTCTTCACTGCCACCCAGTGCCTGTCTTAACTCATCCCTGAACTCCACCTCACAATTACCCTTTTTCAATTTCCACCATTTGATCCTTGGTGCTGCCCTCACACTCCTCCTCCTCTTCTTGATCACCAACGTCATCCTACAAACCATCATCCTATGCTGCCTAACTACACTTTCCCCGGTTACCACTTTACAGTCTCCAATCTCCTTCAGATTGGCCCTTCTACATAACATATAATCTACCTGTGTGCATCTTCCTCCACTCTTGTATGTCACCCTATGCTCCTCCCTCTTGTTAAAATACGTATTCACCACACCCATGTCCATCCTTTTTGCAAAATCCACTACCATCTGACCTTCTGCATTCCTTTGTTTAACACCATACCTACCCATCACTTTGTCATCCCCTCTATTCCCTTCACCAACATGCCCACTGAAATCTGCTCCAATCAGCACTCTCTCACCCTTGGGTACAGTCATCACCACTTCATCCAATTCACTCCAAAATTTTTCTTTCTCATCCATTGCACACCCAACTTGTGGAACATATACACTAACAACATTCATCATTACACCACCAATTTCAAGCTTCATAAACATCACTCTATCCAACAATCTTTTCACCTCCAAAACACTCTTAGCATACTGTTCCTTCAGAATAACTCCTACGCCATTTCTCCTCCCATCCACACCATGATAAAACAATTTGAACCCACCTCTGATACACCTAGCCTTATTCCACTTCCATCTGGTCTCTTGCACACACAATATACCAACCTTCCTTCTGTCCATCATATCAGCTAGCTCTCTCCCTATGCCAGTCATACTGCCAGCATTCAAAGTTCTGACTCTCACTACCACAGTCCTAGCTTTTCACCTCTCTTCCTGCCTTCGGCCATGCCTTCCGCCTGAGTGTTTGACTAAACATTAGAAACACAGGACTGTTATACCCAGCTGATGTCTATTATCATAAGGGTCACTGCAAAAATATCCCAAACAACAAATATTTTGTTTTTAATGATTGGTTTTTCAGTGACCTTCACACTCATTGTTTTAGTTTGTTGTTTGGGATATTTTTGCAATGACCCTAATGATAATGGACATCAGCTGGGTATAACAGCCCTGTGTTTCTAATGTTTAGTCAAACACTCTGCTTGTGCTGTGCCGATGAGGTCATAACAAGGCCGAAATATGCATATCCACAACTAGTGGGGTTTGGCTTTATTGGCCTGAAATTGTCCATTAAAATGATGAAACAAGTCATGGGCATTCAGAATTGCCAATTAGCTGAAACAACTGATGTTCATAAGGATCATTTACATATATCCCATGTGCCACTGATACAAGAGGTTTGGGAGGTCACTTATTGGAAGTTCTAGCTTTGCTGGAGTTTTCATTGTGTTTTTACTGATTGTTTTTTCAGTGACCTCCTTTTCACCTATTGTTTTAGTTTGTTGTTGGGATATTTTTGCAGTGACCCTAATGATAATTTACATCAGCTGGGTATAACAGCCCTGTGTTTCTAGGCAAACACTTTGCTTGTGCTGTGCCAATGAGGTCATAACAAGGCTGAAATATGCATATCTACAACTAGTTGGGTTTGGCTTTATTGGCCTGAAATTGTCGATGAAACAAGTCATGGGTATTCGGAATTACCAATTAGCTGGAGCAACTGATGTTCATAAGGCTCATTTGCATATATCCCATGTGCCTTTGATACAAGATGTTTGGGAGGTCACTTATTGGAAGTTCTAGCTTTGCTGAAGTTTTCATTTTGTTTATACTGATTGGTTTTTCAGTGACCTTCATACTCATTGTTTTAATTTTTTAATACAAAAACTTAATTTTGTATACCTTTATCTTTTAAATTACAAACACAGTAGTTATTTATTTAAATAGAGTTAAAATATCTCATTCAACACAATTTTCAGTAATGCACCAGTATTACCATCCATTTTCTTTCTTTATGACTCAAAATATTCAGTTTCGTAGTCTTATTAACACATTCAGAAACCTTGTCAGTACCAACAAAAGTAAACCTGGCTAACATATATTGAAGCATATGTTTATATAATGGGCTACACTCCCTTTTACATCTAATATCACTCAAATGAATAGATATTCTAAACTACCAAGGTAGTGAAGGTTTGTCCCACATAAAAAATTTACAAAGCACTATCTGTGAACATCTCCGTGGAAATGGGGATGGGTTTAACATCCTATCAGATGGCTACATTCATTCTGAGCATGGGAAAGGCCAGTCAGGTGAAACTGGGTTGTCCCACAGTGTACTACACCCACTCTGTAACAGTGCTTTTAGTAGGAATATGATCATTGAAAGTTTAAATCTGAGAAATGGATCTGAAGAAGTCTATAAGGAAAACAGCACTTATTCCAATAAAACCTATATAATAACCATGATCAGAAGGCAATCTCTTTTTTTGAAGATGGAGGATTTATAACTTGCTTTATTTTGTTTTTAGAAATAAAATTGCTTAGTTGTAGGGACTGCTCCAAATACCTGGGCTGTAAACAATCCTATTTTGAAATGTTGGTTTGCCCTGACACATACTCCCTGTTTATGGCTAGGTTGGATTGGAGATACGGGAGTCCCCACCTGTGGATGACGTTTGATTGCCTACAGTCATCCTTCAGAAACTGTAAGGATCTGTGACTCCTTCAGAGTCTTTATAGGTTTGTCCCCAATAGATTCTCAGATTAGGTATACCATGCCACCAGAGCATATAGATAGAACCCACAAAAAGTAACCATGAACCACAAAGTGGACTGGACATTGAAAAGCCTCCAGTAGGAGGATTTTTTTTTAATCATCTCACAGAAAAATGAAACAGTACACAGAGGGTTACATCTACAAAAAAAGACCCATGTGGATCAGTGTTGACATCAATCTGAAAAACGAATGGCATATAACACTGGCAAATGCAAAACTTAAACCAGTGAGCATCTTATAAGAACAAAATAAAAAAACACAGGAATTCACTAGGAACAACATTTAGAAACTGGAAGAAGAAGGTTGACACCTGGAAGACCACATTGCTGGATATAACAGACTATATGGTGAAATAATCACCTAGGAAAACAAAATTAAAGAGAGAAAACAAAGAAAAACAGACCATGGCCTGAAGAATTACAAGAAAAATTACACAAATAACTGTGATGACGGACTCTTAGACAACCACAAAGAGAAAGACAAGAATGACCATGAGCACCTAAACACCACACCATACAGACCCAAGAACAACCACCTATAAAACCAATGAGATCAATAGAACCTCAGGCCACATGCCTATCTGGATGGGATTTTGGATTTAACACCAAACCTAACAGAAAACACAGAAAAATGATTTTTGGGACTTCTGGAAATCTACTGGCTTGGATAAAAATCATTACTCTACTCTCAAGATCCATACAACCCTGGATCTGTGAGGACCCTCCAGATTCCAGAGGAATTTTGCCCCTACCATTAGGCAATCCACCACCTGGTAAGAGGCCACCAACCTCACACCATCCTCAGCCAAAAGGGGAGAGGAACTGGAAGGGGAAAAGAGACATGAAACAAATCTGCAAATTCAAACCAAAATGAAGGACACCCCAGCTCCAGACTAAGGTAATGAACATTCCACAAAACTCCATACAAAGCTCCTATTAAGGGTACTCGAGAAAATAATGACTTTTATTTCCTAAAGCAGGAATAACTTGGTCAAAATCATAGTGGACTTAAAACTATATGCTTGAAGGCTCAACCTCAAAGTATTTTTAGTGTTAAAGAAATAAAACAACACCAACAAAGTTATCCCCAACTATGTCCCTTGCAGAAAATGGAAAATACAATATCTTCTACCCTGATGAGTGTTTTTGAAGACAAGTATAAAGGCAACATTCAGAACATTGCAACTTAGCAAGGTAAGAAGAAATGATTCTGTAACTTAAAAAAAGTTACAAGGCCCAGTTATTATTAGTAGAGAGAATCCAGTATGCCTTGAATTCACTGTACAATGATATATTAATAGGTAGCAAACTGCAAGAATTTCTTGAAGTTACACACCAGAAAGTCCCTACTATTTGGTATCCCTAAGCCCCAGAAGTGATTAATGGATCCCTCTGCAGGCCTGTGGTAGAAGGGAGAGGTCAGTATCTGAGACCATAGCCATTTACCCTGAGGTTACAATAAGCCCCATGCAATTAAAGCCAGATCATGTATTCTGGACACTATCAATTTTCTTCAGAAAATCAATATCAGGATACACCCTGAAACTTAGCTTGTCACAACTGATTTAGAAGCCCTCTACAACCATTTACCACACAACTTCCGCAACAATGCAGTAGAGGAGGCACTTACCAAATACACTGAAGCCCTCCCCAGCTGAGTACAAAACTTCTCAAGCTACTACTTGGAATCCATTTCTTCAAATTTAATGACAAATTGTATGAACACACTACAGGACTCACTATATGGGTAACCATGGTCCCAAGCCTGGCAAATGTTGCTTTAGCAAAATGGGATTAATGCATGGTTTATGGCTCAGATTTTCACCAATGCATGACCTGTTACCTCAGTTTCATTAATTACATTTACATTTTCTGGAACAGAGATGAAAAACAGCTGAAAGACTTCTTGCTCACAAATAGTCAACTAGACATCTTTCCTGAAACTTACCATGGACCAAAGCCAGAATACTGTATGTATTCCAGATCTCCAGCTCAGCAAAAGCATTGAAACAAGATCCCTCTCCAACAATCTATATTGGAACCCCCAGGGTTGAACCTGCTGCTGCACGTTTCCAGTATGTACCCCAGAGAATCAAAAGCAATGCTGCAGGGCATGTGCATCACAGTTTCATGCTGACTCATCAAATTTAATTTCAATGAATGCAAAAAATGAAAACTGCTTGCTGAAATTACCTTAGCCCCCTGCACCTCCAAAGTGGGGGACACACACCCGCATACCTCCTGGACTTATACATACCAACTCCAAGGTTGTACAACAGTGGAGAAAGAAACAAACTCACTATAACTGACTTATATCTCTATGAACAGTGCTCACTGTTTTTGCATTTGCTGAAATTATGTTTGACCACATGACATGCTCCTGTGTATTCCAAGGGTCTAAAAAGAACTTACAGTATGTACTTTCAAGACAACCTAAACAAGCTCACTAAAGATTCTCTAACTAGGGGTATGAAGGCAGGATGCTCAATTGCATACTGGATCCAATAAAGAACTTAAAAATAGCAGAAGACCCTCTCCTGCTGGACCCAGTCAGCAAAGGGCACAATAAATTCAAAATAACTCACTGCAACCCTTAAACCGAGACCAGAAAATGAAGCATAGTCCTAACATTTGCAACAGAAGATAAAGAAATTAGCAGCAAGGCCATCACTAAGAAGTGGATTATAACAGAGAATAACAGACCCATAGCTGAGATCCTTGAACCAGGCCCAAGTTTTATCCTTAAGGAATGAAGAGACAGCAGAGTCTTCCTTGAATCAAAAGATCAGGGAGAAAGGACAGATGCCTTTGGCACAAACAGCTGTGAAGCTCATAAATGCAGATTTTGCAGCATGATGTGTGGAATGGACTGATTCAATTGCCCTTGCATGGGTGAGAAGCAAAATACAGCACAGGCAAGGAAGGACTCTACCTTCAGTGTCCATGTCCTGGACTATATTGAATTTCAGCCCCTGGATGGCAACAAAAATGCTGTCCTGGAAAAAAGACAATTAGGATGGCAAGTTCAACTGAATGCATGCAACACTCCTGCCCTAACCACCAGCTGTTCTATTAAAAGTGTCCTGCAATTATGCAACACTCCTGCCCTAAACACCAGCTGTTCTATTAAACGTGTCCTGCAATTGTGAAATCTGCATCACAAACTGCTCTACTAAAGAGAACTCCATGCATCCTCTAGAAATACAGACTCCACGTGAAATGTGCACCAGAGAATAACATTTGGAGTCACGTTTACTATACATGGATTTATAGCATCACCTGTTACTCCTTTATCGGTGGATTATTTTACTACACCTGCTTTGAACTCTTCTCTGGAATTCTGCTAGCTAAGTTTACTGTATATGGGTTCATATAATTTTTTTATGTCTGTATTATTATTTTATCCTCCATGCAACTGTTTGGGTCACTTCTCCAGAATTCTACTAGAGATTCACACTGAAAGTCAAATTTCTGCTATGAGTCAGATTAAAAGTCAAGTTTATTATAACTTTATGGTATAGTCTCATAAATTTGCATTTAGTACTTCTGCACAAACTGATGACTGCATCATACCTAAGTTAACTTTGGATCTGAGTAGGCTTGCAACAAGCAAGTGAAAGTGTTACTAGATTAACAGACTCCACTAAGTCTTTGTTACATGACAAGCCCCAGGATTCAGCAAGCTCTGCACAGTGTGCAGGAATAGTGCAAGAGTTGCTGCAGGCAATATGGCCGACGTGTGATCCAGGAATAACCTCCTGGGATGTGCACAAGCGCTCCTGCACTATTCCTGCATGGACACAGCACCTGTATGCTAGTTACCTCATTTGCTTGTGAAAACAATGCAAATGAGCTGAATTAGCAATCCAGGAAGCAGGCAGGCATCTGTGCAGGAATAGTATAGACTGCAGAAATGTATTCAGCCAGTAGCTGAATACATTACTGCAAACTACAAAATGGAGGCATGCCAGCTCTTAAAAAAGCATGTATTATAAGGGTTAGGCATGCCAATGGCCAAATATATGGCCATAGGCATAAAATCTAATTTCAAAATGATAAAAAATAACTTTTTTTGGTCAATTTTGGCTATTTAAGCATAGGGCAGTGGTGTGCAAATGGGATCGGCCCAAAAATAAGAAAACAAGCTGGAAATAAGCTTTTAAACCAAAATCATCATTTTGCCATAATAGTCAATGGCATGCATAACACAACAAGACCATGGAATAGTGGTTGCTAAGGGGGAAGGCTGAGTGTCAGTTTTGTAACCATGCATTAGCAGCCAGTTCTATGCAAATGAGGGGAATGATACTGAATCACAGATTTCCCCTCAGTGCTAGCTTGCACCCAACTGTGTAGGTGCAATAACATCATGGTCTAAGCCTAGGAGCTAGATGACCTCATGAGGGGGAGTGTCATGACTGCTGTAAGCTTATTGTAGCACAGTGGTCCATGTTTGCCCTTAGCTAAGCACAGCTAAGGAAGGGGTGTGTGTCTGACACTGCCGAACAGTGTTTACACTGCCTAAATGGGTGTGCGCACTGCACAGTGGGTTTTTTAAAAAAAAAAAAAACAGGAAATAGCAGTTCCGTTCACATCTTAGTACTGGGTATGTGTGGCGCACATCAGGGCTTAAACTGAAAGGCAATGGGAAGGGAAAACAGCAGTAGGAAGGTAATCAAGGAGAACTAGCACAGCTGGCAGGTGAAATGTATCAGAATCAGCCAATTACACAGGCAGCAGCCCAGCCCCGCACACTACTACAAACTTTACAAACACCTTTCACTCTGGTTTTTCCCACAAACTCTACACCACCGGTGTACACAAATGGGGAAATGTTACCTAACAAAACCAACAAAATGATAGGGGCTGCTGTCACACTCATACATCAATATGTGGAAGAGGCTGGGGGTGGTGAGGATGAGAACACTGATGACCAACCCACCGTGAGGTGAAGGTGAAGAGTGCACAGACCCAGGGTAACCTACCAGGGGATACATGAGCTGGAGATAGTGGAGAGCTATAGGGTGGACAGGGACCTCCTACAGAAAATTGTTGAGCTGTGCCGGCCACACTTCACACACAGAAGCAACAGAGGGGACCCCATCCCAGAGGATACCAAGGTATGTGTAGGCTTAAGAATACTAACCATAGGTACCTTCCAAAGACCAACTGGGAATATCATGGGGATCTCACAGGCATCAGCATCTAGGGTACTCCACCAGTTTCTGGATGCCATGTCAGCACATGCCAGTGGGCACATATATTTCCACAACACCCATGAGGAGTTGACCAGCAATATATGTCTCTTCCACCAAATAGCAGAATACCCTGAGATAATGGGTGCTAGAGACTGCAAGCACATACACATCAAAGCACTACCCAGTGAGTGGGTTAGGGTCTACATAAACCGCAAGGGCTTCCCCTCCATCAACTGCCAGGTCATGTGTGATGCCCAGGGCATTATAATGAATGTGTGTGCTGGCATCCCTGAAAGGCATCATGACTCCCACATCTGGCATATTATGCAGCTATACCAGAGATTTGCCAGTGGGGACATCCCATGGCCTCCTAGTGGGAGATGCTGGTTATGCACTTGAGCCGTGGCTGATGACACCCCTCAGAAATGCACACATAAGTGAACAAGAACTCCATAATGAGGCACACACACAAACAAGAATCATAATACAACATGTGTTTGGGATGCTCAAGCCATGGTTCCAGTACCTGGGTATATCCGGAGGAGCCTTGCAGTACTCTCTAGCTACATGTACACAAATTTTCATTGTATGTGCCATGCTACACAATATGATCCTGTGGAAACAGCTGCAGCAGAAACAGCACGGGGCAGGGCCACACAGCCCCCCACCATTGCCAAGGCCAGCACAGGCACAGAGTGACTCGGAGGAGGAACTACCTGTGCTTGGCCCTGTAGGCAGAAGGAGGCATGCACAGTATGCCCAGGCTTTGCCAAAGAGGCAATGCATAGCACATACACTGACACTGTAGGAACCCAGGGAATGACACCTCTCTCTGACTCGCACATACGGTAAAAGGGATGCCAAACATGACACTACCTGTACTTTAACATGCATAGGGAGTGTACTATGTGCATCCGACATAGTCAGTCCTCCAGCACCATCCTCAATACTGGCACAGCCACAAGATAAGTTACTCTCCCTATCAATTGCTGAATGGAGTAGTATGTTCTGCTACTTATATATATGGTATGGATGTGAGCATGCAAGGGAATTGGGTGGCTGAATGGGATGGCAGCAGATAGTAGGCAGTTATATCGGCAGCATGAAATCCATAACAAATACTGATGTCAACATAGTATGCAGTACTACACAAGGTGACAAAACTCACTGCAGGACATGTGGTGGACCAATGTGTGTCTGTAGGATACACACATACATGGCAGTGAGGCTCACATACACAACAACAGTCTCAGTCAGCAGGACAGCTGTAGATGACTACAAAGAAAGGCTGTGCTAGGCTTCTAATTGATGGCAACAGAGAACATCCCCCTGCAGACCTACACAGACAGATTACAACAGATCAGGCAGTTGGATGTTAATTCTGAAGGGTAAGAAGTCTGTAACTGAAATGTAGGTCAATGAAACCTAATATCTGTACTCCACTGATATGCCTCTAGTCTGTATGATAGGTCAGAGTACAATATGAAGCCAACAGAGTACCTGAAATTCCAGTGCAGTCATAGCAAATGTTTGCAGTTGTCAGGTGTCCCCCTCCCCCACAATCCTACATAGAAATGTAGTAATATGCACATGTGGGTTTAATAACAGTGGAGCAGAGATTACCTGAGCTGGCCAGATTAGCAGGATAGATTGTTGCACATGTACAATATGCAGGGCTCTTGTGTGCTAGGTTGTTGTGTGTTGTATAATGTGTGAAAGTGGTCAGCATGTAGGCATGGAGGGTTGTGTCCCAGTGGCTTATGACCAGTACTGTTGATGACAGGGCCATGTTCTGCCAACTGCAGTGCCAAACACAATGCATCCCAGCAAGACCCAATCCAGCAGTCATCCGTACTCATTGTTCAGATGTCAATATCTGTCACGATCTGAAAGATGGACATGTCATGAATGTGGGCCCAGACATACACACAGTACACAGGTGGAAGTACCCTAGACAGAGAGTGTATAAAATGTAACTGTCAACTGCGCACACCTTTGAAATTGTACATAGAGGTTAGCAGCACATTATTTGTCTGTGTAGTATGGAATACTGATGCAGTCTAGCCAATCACTGGCAGACCACAAAAGGCACAGTTATGAAGTAATGAGAGACTGCTGATGTCCCCGCACAAGGCAGCATAAGGAGAATACCCCAGGTATATCTGTGAGTCAGCTGCAAGAAGCTTCCATAGCACACATGCACTCAGCTCACCCCACCATCAGCCACAGGTTGATCACAGGTCATAACTCTGCTGTTGGGAATGAGTACAGTATGACCCCCACTCCTGTATGGGAATACCCACAGAATGCAGCATGCTGAAGAGGTGTCCCATGCAGGTGTGTCCCCAGCTGTAAGCAGCACCCTGCCAGCATCCACACCAATGGATTAATAAGGGCAGGAACTATTGCCGTTAACGCATCGTACACCTACCCTGTCACCCCAAGTGAATCCAGTGGCTTGCAGCCTGGAGTGTAGGAGTGACAGGATGCACTGGCCTGATACAGATGGCCTGCATCACTACCAGCCTCACCCATACTGCCAATGTATGTTATCTCATGGAGTCCCAAATAACAACATAACACAGTCCACAGAATACAAATGCAAGGCCATGTCAGCAAATCTCAGTAGCATGCCCACCATGTCCTACTGCATGAACTGTGGACCAACCCCTAAATACCACTGGGATGAAGGGATAACTATACGGATACTTATCAGATATCAGTCACATAATGTTAGGAAGAGGATAGAATAATGGGGGGTGTGGAAGCATGGATGCCATGGAGTGTGTGTGTGTGAAGTCTGAAACTCTGATGTGTGCCCTTATTATCACTGCCTACAAACCCAGTAATGGGTGGCTAACAACTTGCTCGTAAACCACAACGTGAAGGGGAACTGACCAGATATATGAGCCCTATCTCTGGGTAAGCTCTGTAAAACTGTACAGCTGAGAGGTATGGCCACAGCAGGATATGGCCATTCTGTCATGTCGATAGATGTACAAGCAGGGGATCCTTAGCCACCACAGTACCAAGATGCTGGACCATTTACACAGACCCATCAGCAAGTGTCTGCAGCTCCCCTCCAGAATGGCATGAGTGTGCAAGAATATGTAGTCTGCAGTCCACAATACTGGACACAGTGTCATTCATCATGTATTCCCCAGGAAATTACTGTGAGCAAAATGTATATCTGTCAGTAGTTGATGACATAATACATCACAGTGTAAAACAGCACATATATCTGAATATCTCTGCTAACACCAAAACCATGTATGTAGCACAAGTAGCACAGACACAGTTAGTTACAGTATCCCACTATCCTTTGCCCATTGTGACTCCATATTGTCAACCTATCTACAGATATCCTGCAGAAACAGGTTGCTAGCTGTAGGTGTAGAACAAAAATGCCTGCACTGGAGTACAACCAATCTGTAATGGATTCTCACCTTCAGTACAGAAGGTTATACTGGGCATGCTCCCACACTTAGAAATGAAGCCCATGTCTGACAACAAAATACAGAAGGGTCATACTGGGCATGCTCCCACACTTACAGAAATGAAGCCTATGTCTGACAACAGTGGACTATACATATCTGTAAGTTGCAGATTTCTGAGCACACACACCACATTGCACACCAGTCATGCTTTGCATACACATTGGATAGGAATACACACATATATCCAAGGACAGCACACTATAATAGGTCAAACATACACAAACAGAGATGTGGGGAAGAGAGAGACAGAAAGTGACAAAGAGCTTCCCATCATGAAGCCTCACCACACATCCAATTGGCCAATATCACATGATGTGCCAATGTCTATCACTGTAGACATTTGCATATGGTAGCCCTCAGCAATGTACTGGCTGTGGTGCTTGTGATAACTGTGTAACATGGCAGTACAATTCATTATTCATCTAGCAGTCATATACCCAGTTCTGAAAAATGTAAAGTTGTGTGTGACTGAGTGGTGTGTGTGCATTTCAAGAGGAATGGTTTATGGCCCATTCACACAAACTGCCCTCCCCATTGCCCTATTTTAGCAAGCCTGCTGATGTCAGTCACCTTGAAATACCCATTTGGACAAGTGTCATCCCTATAATCTCTATGGCGAGCGCAATAACAGCATAATGCTAGAGTGTGGCATACTAGTTAGGTAGGAGTTCTAATCTCAGACATGGCAACTGTGAAACTGTGTGTGTGTATCTGTGTATTTGTTTGTGTGTGTAGGGATCAATGACTTTGAGGCCAGTCACTACACCTCCCATTTCTCTACTTTAGCAAGCCTGCTGATGTCATGCACCCTGAAATACTTCTCTGGACACAGTTCAGCCATGTAAGCTTTGTTGCACGTGCAATAACTGCATAATGCTATAGTATGATGTACTAGGTAGGTTGGAGTTCTAATCTCAGACATGGCAACTATGAAACTCTGTGTGTGTGTAGGGATCAATGATTTTGAGACCACTCACAGTCACTACACCTCCCATTGCCCTACTTTAGCAAGCCTGCTGATGTCATTCACCTTGAAATACACCTTTGGACAAATGTTAGCCCTATAAACTCTGTGGCACATGTGATAACTGCATAATGCTATAGTGTAACATACTAGTTAGGTAGGAGTTCTAATCCCAGACATGGCAACTGTGAAACTCTGTGTGTGTTTGTTTGTTTGTGTACATAGGGATCAATGATTTTGAGGCCATTCACAGTCACTACACCTCCCACTGCCCTACTTTAGCAAGCCTGCTGATGTCAGTTACCTTGAAATACCTCTTTGGAGAAGGGTCAGCCCTGTAAGCTATGTGGTGTGTGCAATGACTGCATAATGCTATAGTGTGATATACCAATTAGGTAGGAGTTCTAATCCCAGACATGGCAACTGTGAAACGCTGTGTGTGTGTGTGTGTGTGTGTGTGTGTGTGTGTGTGTGTGTGTGTGTGTGTGTGTGTGTGTGTGTGTGTATGTGTGTGTGTAGGGATCAATGATATTGAGGCCATTTACAGTCACTACACCTCCCACTGCCTTACTTTAGCAAGCCTGCTGACATTCACCTTGAAATACAACTTTGGATAAGGGGTAGCCCTATAAGCTCTGTGGCACATGCAATAACTGCATAATGCTATAGTGTAACATATTAGTTTGGTAGGAGTTCTAATGTCAGACATATCAACTGTGTAACTCTGTGTGCAGGGATCAATGATTTTGAGACCATTCACAATCACCTCCCATTACCCTACTTTAGCAAGCCTGCTGATGTCATTCACCTTGAAATACCTCTTTGGACAAGGTTCAGCCCTGTAAGCTCTGTGGTGCATGCAGTAACTGCATGAATCTATAATGTGATGTACTGGATAGGTAGGAGTTCTAATCCCAGACATGGCAACTGTAAAACACTGTGTGTGTTAGTGTGTGTAGGGATTAATGATGTTGAGACCATTCACAGTCACTACACCTCCCATTGCCCTACTTTAGCAAGCCTGCTGATGTCATTCACCTTGAAATATACCTTTGGACAAGGGCTAAATCTGTAAGCTCTGTGGCATGTGTGATAACTGCGTAATGCTATAGTGTAACATATTAGTTAGGTAGGAGTTCTAATCCCAGACATATCAACTGTGAAACTGTGTGTGTGTGTGTGTGTGTGTGTGTGTGTGTGTGTGTGTGTGTGTGTGTGTGTGTGTAGGGATCAATGATTTTGAGGCCATTCACAGTCACTACACCTCCCATTGCCCTACTTTAGCAAGCCTGCTGTCATTCACCTTGAAATACCTCTTTGGATAAGGCTCAGCCCTTTAAGCTCTGTGGCACGTGCAATAAATGTGTAATGCTATAGTGTGATGTACTAGTTAGGTAGAAGTTCTAATCCCAGACATGGCAACTGTGAAACTGTGTTTGTTTGTGTGTGTAGGGATCAATGATTTTTGAGTCCATTCAAAGTCACTATACCTTCCATTGCCCTACTTTAGCAAGCCTTCTGATGTCAGTCACCTTGAAATACCTCTTTGGAGAAGGTTCAGCTATGTAAGCTCTGTGGTGCATGCAATGACTGCTTAATGCTATAGTGTGATGTACTGGTTAGGTAGGAGTTCTAATCCCAGACATGGCAACTGTGAAACTCGGTGTGTGTTTGTTTGTGTATGTGTAGGGATCAAGGATTTTGAGGCCATTCACAGACACTACACCTCCCATTTCCCTACATTTGCAAGCCTGCTGATGTCATCTACCTTGAAATACACCTTTGGAAAAGGGCTAGCCCTATAAGCTCTGTGGTGCATGCCATAAATGTAGAACAATGTATTAGCAGTAGCTACACAGCTATGGGTTTGAATCTCATCTGTGGCAAGTGTTTGTGTCTGTACCCCCAATATGTTGGCCCCATTTAGAGCCAGTACACATCTCAGAGCCTGATTTTAGCAGTCCTGCAGATATCATCTATGTCAGGTCACTGGTGCATGTGGTAAATGTGTAACATAATGGTCCATAAAGGTTGTTAGATAGAGGTTTAAACCTCACCCCAGCAAACGTGAATGTGTGATTAGGGTAGAATTATTTTTGGGATTTCTCACCCACTGCATCACCCAATGCTGGTATTTACAAGGCCTGGTAATGTTCCTCACCTTTGAACTACCTTGGGACAACATCCATCCAATAAGTTCTGTGGTGTGTGCGATAAATGCGGTACACTGTAGTAGCAACCCATAGCTAGGTAGGGGTCTGAATCTCAGTACTGGTAAGTATGTGTGCTTTTGTGTCTGTCATTGGTATCCTGTGGTGGTTGCTGTGATTGTGTAATGACAGGAAGCATTGTGGAGCATGTTTTGCTAAATTATTATACTGAGGACCTACTAAATGTCACAATGTCTACCTTACAAGGACAACAGATGTCAAACAGCAGAGAGGCTGGTGTAGACAATCCATAGCCCTACATGTGACATTATGGATCAGTGAACAATATAGGCAACCCTTGTATTACTCAGAGATCACTCTCCACACATGCCTCATACACAAACACACTTGGCTAGGCAACAACCTTTACATTTGGTAGTCCCCTGCATATTCCCCACAGATAGTAACCACAGTGTGATTGCAGTGGATTACATGCCTGTTGACCACAACACTGCCACTGACATCAGAATGTACTGTGATGTGTAACATCTCCTGACTGTGTGTTATTCAGCAAGGAAAAGGACATGCACCCTGTTCCATCCTACAATAGGCAAATAAATGCTTACAGTGGTCCTTTGCTATGTTCCCCACTGGATGCCTGCAACAACTGCAGAGTCTGCAAATGTAACCCTCAAAGGGAATACCATGCCATATACACATGACCTGTATGGACAGATGCCATTAACTCCACTGAATACCTATATCATGCTGTCAATGCAGGTGCAGGCACAACCTCAGTTCCATAGCCAGGTCACACCAAATGAGGTCAGGAATGCCACATAGATGATAATCTGTCCACACAACATGCCCCAGAGACCTCAAGTATACTTCCACACATCACAGGACATGCATGTAGAACATGTGCACAACCGAGACACTGTCCATGTTATGGAATATAGATCAAATACATGGCAAGCACTGCACAGCACTGGCCACCCACAATAGTAACCCAGATGAGTGGATGGGGAATACAATACCCACCTGTGTGGGCCAATCCAGGGACTACACCCCTGAGCCACAATGGAGACCACTGTCATGTGGCCTGATGCCAAGGTATTCCCGTTGCCTAGCCTTGTACAGCCTTTAGGCACAGTCAACTACTACACACCTGTGAAGCAATGAACTCATGAATCTCAGTTCTAGCAAGTGTGTGTGTGTGTGTGTGTGTGTGTGTGTGTGTATATGTGTGTGGAGATTAATGATTTTGAAGCCATTCACACTCACTAAACCTCCCACTGGCCTACTGTAGCATGCCTGCTGATGTCAGTCACTTTGAAATAACCCTTTGGCCATGCATCAGCCTGATAAGCTCTGTGGTGCATGTGATAACTGCATAATACTGTAGTGTAACAAACTAGTTAGGTAGGAGTTCTAATCCTGACCCTGCCAACTGTGATAATGTGTGTGCTTCCCTGAGAAAGTGTGGGTGTGTCTTCCTTTACACCTGCTTTTGTGGACAGTCACATGTACTACACTTCCCTTATCCCTCCTTTATCACTGTTGCTGATGTCACTCACCTTCAAAGACACTTTTGGACAGCTTTGCAACATGTAAGCTCTGTGGCACATGCAATAACTGTATAACAATGTAATAGCAATACATAGTCAGGTAGGGATTTGAAACTCAGTACTGGTAAGTGTGTGTGTCATCAGTGTCCTGTGTGGGTGTTGGGGTGATTGTGTAATGACATGATCCACTGCAGTGTGGGTTTTGCTACATCATTATATTGAGGAGCTACATGTCCCATTGTCGACATTACAAGGCCAACATTTTCCAAACATTGTAGAGATTGTTGTAGACAATAGCCATACATGTGTACAGCCATGTGCAATTACCATGTGACAGTATGGATTGGTACACAATATAGCAACCATCATAATGCCCAGATACCACTCTCCACCCATGGATCATACACAAACATATGTTCATTATACCATTATTTATTGACATCATACCTGATAACAAGCCAGTGAGATATCAGACTGCTAGACATGTTATGTATATTAGGGCTTATATGTGAGGACAAAACCTATACATTCTGTTGTAGTGTGTACAGTACTAAGGTCTGTGTACTTATGGTGATTGTTGACAGTGTGTGTATTGCGAATATGTACCTTGGCCTGTGTACAGACTGTGGTAGATGTCATTGTTCTTGGTCCTGTTCTATCCACTGTTACATGCTGCTCCAGTGTATGGTCCTCCATCAGCTTACATGTTTGTAGGACCAAACCCACACATGT
>NC_056745.1:36707821-36725321 GCF_019279795.1 Protopterus annectens
GTTTCTACCATAAGTAGTGACCACTCTAGGCTCCTGAGATTTATCTTTATCCTTAGTCTGATATTGCAACAACCGTAACCCATATTGTTGATTTGCAAACCAACTGGCCTTGGTGATGTCACCCGCTCAATATCCTCTGTTCTTGAATCTTAATATAAGTTTCTGTCGATGATAGGCATACGTGGATGAATCAGAACAAATTCTCTTAATATGGAGAAATTGTGATTTAGGGATATTCCTGATGATATGTGGGTGGAAGCTTGTAACATGAAGCAAGGTGTTGAACTGAGGAAACTTTCTAAAAACCTCACTCTCCAAAGTGTCCAATTCCGTTCTCCTAATGGACACATCCAGAAAAGTAATCTTTGTCTTACTGTAAGTTAACTTAAATTCAACACCCCACTTGTTGCAATTCAGATACTCCAGGAATTCAAGCAAGAATTCCTCATCAGCTCTCCACACCAACCAACAGTCATCAAGATATCTTCTCCAAATATCTAATTCATCCATATAGATGTTATGATTGATATCATAAATCAGTTGTTCCTTCATGTACACCATAAACAGGTCTGCATAAATAGGGGCAAAAGAAGCCCCCATAGCAGTACCTTGAATCTACCAGAAACACTTATTTTTGAAATGAAAGACATTATGGGTAAGAATTTCCGCCATGCATACCAAAAGAGTGTTGAAACCTGGTTTGAACATGTCCGCCTGATCCAGCCAATATTGCAAAGCAATAAGTCCTGCCCAATGGGAGATACTGGTGTACAGTGAGGTGACATCCAAAGTGCATAGAAGCCAGTTTGGTTCCAATTGCATATCTGATATAATAGCAAGAAACTGGGTCGTATCTTGTATCCTTGCACGTATCATTGATAGCAAAGGTTTCAGGTATTGTGTGAGGAATTCCGACAAGGGCTCAGTCAAGGAGCCTCTGCCAGAAACAATTGGTCAACCGAGTGGTCTCTTGGGATCCTTATGGGCAAGAAATAAATATATTGTTTTTTGGGGCGATCAACCTTAAGATGATAACAGGTGTCCTGAGTAATGATACCCTCCTCTTCTACTAGATCCAAAAACTTATCAATCTCTTGTTTGAATTTACTGGTTGGGTCAATAGACATTTCCTTATAATGAGATTTGTTAAATAATTGTCGCACTGCCTCTGTTTCATAATCTACTAAATCTTGAACCACCACTGCCCCACCCTTATCTGCCGACAAAATGGTAATTTCCCGATACTTTATAAGATCTTCCATACATGATTTTTCTTGTTTATTAAGATTATCCTTCATAATGTTATACTTGCTCAAATGCAAATGTAAATCTTTGAGAACCTCATTTTGAAAATACTGTACAATGGTGGCTTAAATTGTGAAGATCTGAAACAAAAAGGTACAAGGCCAGATGTATCCCCCTTTTCTCCTTCCACATGGGGGGGTAAACACCTTGATGGGGAGGGTGGTTGGGATACCGAGGCTCATGAGCTCCCCAGATGGTAGTAGTGGCACTGATGTTCCCACCCGATGGCAGTCACCACTACTCCTTCACAGCCCCAAAGGTGGCTGTGCTGGTGGCTGGGCTGGAGGGGCCACCTGCCCCTCTAGCTGCACCTGCTTGCCCTCCACCTCAAGCAGGTGGTCATCCAGCTCCATCTGGAGGACACTGCACACCATGCCACACACCTCTCCCGGATGGCAACATCCTCATCGAATCCACTTGCAAGGGGGGGAGTGAGCCCCATCCCTTGCAGTGGTTCCACCCTTGGGTGGTGCAGGATCAGCATATGACAGAGGTCTGGGTTGGGTCCCAGATGTGCTGGGACCTGCTGCCAACCAGGTGGGGTGGGAGAGGCAGATCTGCTGGGATCTGACTTCCCATATATGCTATGGTGAGGAAATTAACAATGAATATTGGTTAGTCATGTACAAGACATTACATTATTAGTCACAATAGCATGCATGGATATTCCCATTTACCCAAAACAGTGCAATTATAACAGTGCCATAGCAAACAGAACCCATGCATATATGGAATGGCATTCAGGGTTGCAACAGCAAGCCAGTTAGTGGTATGTCAGGCAGGCAATAAAATGATTATTCAACAGGGAATATTAGTATGCACACAGTCTAAACAAAGATAAACCAAATTAAACAACAGTCCCAACAGTAGAGGTTTGTTTAGGAACATACCCATGTTGGTTTCAGTGTGTTGGTTGGATCAGTTGAGTGGTGGGGGAAAGGAACAAATTCAATTGACAACTGCTATCAAGTATATTTGTCAGTACAGTACTATTCACTACTCTACATTCTGACCAGACTTACAGTCTACCTGGGCCATGAGGCTGCTACAGCACACCAACAGCTGTACATATCAAAAGAGCAATTGTACCCTTATTTTAGTTATATACATCAGACCTGTTTCTATACCAATTTCTTTACCCATGGGCCCTATACAGATGAACTGTGTGCACATTACATTGCTGTTTCTACACGTATTTCAGTTTCACATATTAGTTGTGGGCCCCGGAGTGTGTGTGTTCTGCCTTTCACATACATCTACTGTGACATTCTCTCTGTGCAGGTTTCTTGGTAACTGGGGGAAACTATCCGTGATAGCGTGACACTTGAGGGGCTTGTCTGGGCCAGACTGCAGAGTGTGGATGTCTAGCTTGCATCTATTTGTAGGACTGAGGCTGATCAATGCAGCAATTGTACATCTTTTATAGTATAAACATCATACTAGTATTTCTATTCAGATTTCTTTACCTGTGTGCCCTGTATGGAAAATGTATGTGTAGCAGTACATTACTTTTTCTATTCAGATTGCAGTTTACAACTGTAGAACCAGACTAAGATGCTAGTGGCAGTACTTGGATTTGAACCATGGTGTGTGTGCAAAATTGAACTATAGGCCTAGTCCTTATTAGACTGAGCTACTGGGAAGGTGTTGTGTGTGACTTGTGACATTTCTATCTAGTACATATTTTGTGCACAGTACTTTTATTATGACATGTTGCATTATTTGTTTCCCATTTTCATTACAAATTATACATACACAACAGACATTGGTGTCACTGTTTGTGAAGCATGTGCACATTAGCTGGATTGCACATTTGACTGTTTTACAACTACATACTGCAATTTAGATTCCTGAGTACACAGTGTAGGTTTTAAGTCTGTACCTGTTAGCCTTATACATTTTTCAGTACATTCACAGCTACATACAGCTGAAACTGAAAGGTTAACGCAGGACAATGCTGGCAGACAAACAAGTAAAACACATTCTGATGGAAATATGTACTGTTGCTTTTTTCAGTTATTTGACATGCCCATTCTAAAGTATGCAGACAAGTAGTGCTAAATCAGTTCACCTCAGTTAATGCATTCTGCAAGACATTCACATTTCTATTTTTCAGGTACAAGTGAGATAATACACACCAGTGTTTGGGGTCACTTTTATTAGTTCTGACATACATATCTGTGTACAACTCAGAAATCCACAATTATTATTCCTGCATGATCTGCACAGGAAAATGCTTTTAATTTCTAAGTGCTACAGTAGCCCTGACATGGCACTTTCTTGGCAGGTTCACTCAGACACACTCATACATATTCTAATACTGATCTCCTGGATATTGTACCTTGTTTGCTACTGACATCTATATTACACAGCAGTTGGGAATACTCCATGGTAATGCTGGCAGCCTGACACAGGCATTTATTCCTGACTTTTACAGCACAATTATATATACAGGCAGTACTACCATTACTATAATTTTGATTTCTTACTGCTAATATTAGGGGGTATTCTGTACTCACCATACTGCTGATGCAGCCAGGCCAGTCACTGGGCATGAGCCTTAACATTCTGGGACCTCTCCATAGCAGCTGTATGGGGAGACATCACACATTAATCACACCTGCACAGTCACAAGTTTAACTTTTTTCATACTTAGGAATACATAAGACTACATACTTACAGACAGGTGGGACATCCTGCACTCAGGATTCTTGGATCCACTGGTCTAAGAGTGCACCCCTCCTCCACTTCAGGTCATTATGGTGGTGACATATCTGCTCACCAGTCCATGGTATGCCAGTGGCACTGGTGAGATCACTTGCAAGCTGGTCCCAGGCCTTCGCTTTGTACTGCAAGCCCTAGTACTGGCCCTGCAGAAGCCTGCCATCATGTTTTTTTTACTAGGAGCCCAACCATGACCCTGGACTCCTGGATGTACCAACATTGCTCTCAGAAGCAAACACCTTCACTGACACCAAACATTTTGGCCCTGCTGTAAGCAATCCTAAATGGTTATGGCATATTCCCATCTGTGTGGTTTAAATAAGGCAGTTTTCCTGCACTTTTTCTTGACTGGCTGGTTTTAATATGCTGAACTATGCTTAGCTCTGCGCAAATCCACATAGCAATGCTTACACCACGTAAGCACAGCTGAAAGCCAGTAAGCAATGCTTACACTAGCAAAGCATTGCTTAAATCTTTTTTTTCATTAAATTTATAAAGTACTTTCTACATATTCCTACCCCTACTGTGCTATACATGAGCCATATGTTTGACATCCATCATTCAATTTCCTTAAAAGTTTTTAAATAAATTGGCAGAGGAGATATTTGAACTGAGCATGTTCTACATGCTAAACCATGGCAGGACCACTATGCTACTGCTGCCTGATGATGTTTTGTATCACAGTAGCACTTGTCTATCATTTTCAGGATTTCAGTCAGACTAAGCATAGCGACATGCTGTGCAAACAAGCTGTGCACCGCTTAAACTTTGGATTTATTTGATGAAAAAAAATGTATTTTTATTGCTTTCCTCTTGTCCTACTGCTTCCATGCATGTAGGGCAAGAGTCCATACATTCGGGGCTGTGCACTTGAAGGCTGCTGCCTTCTAGGTGTTTGTGTTTTGTTTTACTTTTTTTTCAGTGTCCGCAGACACTGAAATGTTAGCTACGTACATTTCACTGTATGTGGACATTGGTTTAGTATATAATATTAGCGCCATGCTCTAATATTATATATATTGACACTCATCTGTGTCACAAAGTGCCATACTGCACTTTCTGTGTGAAGGGGGTGTATTAAATCTGCAGGCACTGCTGACACACTCACCCTGCATTTTTTACTGGTTCGTGCCCATTTAGATTACATAGCAGCTCGCCTTCATGCATATGCAAGGCTCACTGCTATTCTAAATGTACATGAACCACTCTGTGCAAGAATAGTCTTATTCTTGCATGGAGTTTCATGAATCCTGGGGAAGGGAGGTTACTGTTCTGCTGTTCTGCAGTTTAAAAGTATTTTAGATAGTGAACAAGTATTAATATCAGCAAACAGATACATTGAAAATGAGAAAGATAATCAAGATGCAATAACCTGAACTTATCACCTGATTAGTGGATCGAACTGCAAGTGGTTTGTTAAAAACATAGTAATGTTTGTTGACCACTAAAACTGTCTTTAACCATTTTGTAAAACTCAGTCTAGTAGCCAAGCATGTAAAGTTGATTGATTCTGAGTTTATACATACAAAAGGACAGATTTTATGGTAATAGAGGATGAGTCAGTAACAAAGTTTAGAAATACATAAGATTTCCAAGGGATGGACACATGGGCTTACCAAATAGTACTTGTGAACATATTTATGCAAATGAGGATGGGTCCAGCATCCTAACAGATGTCTATATTCTGAGCAGGGGAAAGGCCAGCCAGGTGGAACTGGGTTGTCCCAGAGTGTATTATGCCCCCTCTGTTTTTTGCACTGCCGTGACTGATCTACTCTGCACTTGTAAATTTTGCTTCATCTGCCTTAAATAGCAAAGATTAGATTGAGACTTGCTGAAATTAGGCTGTTTGATATCACTTGAACAATAAAACCAGCCATCTTACATTACAATGGCTCCCCGGAACTCTTGCGGCAGAAGTGTGTAGCTCAGGACCCATCTGAGTTGGAGATTGCTAGAATAAAGGCTCTGTGAGGGGCTTTTCTATTGGTAGATTGTGCTGGAACTGTTTAAATTCACTTGTATTTAAGCACTGCATTTGCATTGGGTTTACACTACCTTGCACAGATGCAAAGGCTTAGAAAGGCAATTTTCCATAGATAACTGCTAAGGAACCTTCCCAGGCTTCCCTGCTTCTCAGTGTGCAGTACAGTTGCACACTGATGCCCAGGAGAGCAACTCAGCTGCACATTTTGAGGTGTTGATACAGGTCCCTATCCCTAACTTCCCATACATTAGCCAATTTTACTAGTCCTAACCCACTCCCCACTATTTATTACAGTATACACCTGATATAATGGACGGACAGTTTCCCACAGTTTCTCTAGCCAGCCTAATTGACATGGGCATCCTGAGGCAATGTAGCAATTGCCTCATGTATACTGACAACCAATTACTCCTAAAACATACAAATATAATATGTGAGAGATGTACCTATACTATGCGTTTGGATCAGTGCTCTCTCTCTCACGTAACAGCAAACCAGATATCAAGCAGGTTGTCAGCACACACACTTCATATCCTCCACAAACTAAGTGCACAACACATAAACTCACATATGCGGAAGTACTCACTAGAAGTTTACCAGAAGAGCAGAGACCTTCAAAGTGCAAACCTTCTGCATACAATACAGTTCCAGCAGACTCCACTACACATAAAAACACATGCATCAGTGTCTCCCCCAATACGCCCCTAAGGCACAGCACCTCAAAAGCAAATGGCTTGATCATAGGCAACTCCATAGTGAGACACACAGATGTCCCCCTCACTAGGCTGGACAAGGAGAAAGTCACGGTCAGCTAACTGTCAGGTGCCAGGATCCTCCAAATCACGCATGCACTCAAGTCTCTCAATGACAAGTACCATTATGATTCTGTCATAGTCTATGTTGGAGTGAACAACTTGAGATGTACCTCAATGGACAATATGAAGAGAGACATGACTGAGCTCATACGATTATGTGTCCCAGGCAGGTATGTCCCTAGCCCTAAGCAGCATTCTACTGTAACCCTGGATGTCTGTCAACCTGGGATGATATGGTTGACAGACCACACTGCTTTGTCAGAGATGGTTTTCACCTGTGACCTCTGGACTTTTAGTTACTGGAAAAGGTGCTTGCCACCCCTATAGTGCTTTTTTAGGCAATGTCATAAGAACAAAATTCCCAATGTACAAAAATCCTGTAGACACAAACTCAAGGTTATGGTATTTAATGCTAAATCAAAAACTGAACTCACTGGAAGCATTCCTTACTTTGGAAGATGCAATGTTTGTGCAGTCACAGAGATATGATTCAAGGCTGCATACAGTACCCCAGCCATGTAAGGCTACAATGCCTTCCACATGTTCAGACCTCAAAATGAACATGAAGAACCAAAGAAGGAGATGTATCCATCTTTGTTAAAGACAAATACACCTCAAGACTGGTTAAACAGTACGACTGCTTAGAGTTACTCAATGTCCAATTAACTATAGGAAAGACACCCCCTCCATGTCATTGTTAGCTATAGGTTCACCACCATGAACCATGAAAACTACACTGCCTACATGGACCTACTTGAGTCATTCACAATACAGCCAAACACCCTGGTCTTGGGAGATTTTAACTTCCATCGACTGGGAAACATATATGAACATAAACATCCTCACACTAAAGTTACTGGACTTTGTTAACACAAATGTTCTGGATCACAAAGTCTGCACCTCCATAAGGGGCTCAAATGTCCTTGACATAGTACTCAACAACATGGGGGATCGCTGCTCTACCCTATGTGTGTGGCCCTCACTGGTAAGGTGTGATCATAAATTAGTCTCATTTGAAGTAACAATTGTACCTGACCCACATTCAGGAGCAAAAAGGATGAAAAATTTCTGCAAAGTAAACAAACAAAATCTTCACAATAAAACAAGCCACCTTGGTGGACATTGAGCATAAATAGGTTATACAACAAAAGAAAGAAACTGATGTCTAAGAACAAGAGGGAACAATCTCAGTTGAGGAAGAACACCCTCATCAGCTTTAACAAGCAAATTAGATGTCTTGTAAAGTCCTCTAAAGCTAATTACAAACGTAAATTAACATCCCTAGCTAATGATAATCACAAGGCATTCTTTACATCTGAAATCTAAAAGAGACAGCCCAGTTCTGTGCCAAAGTAGTCGACGGTACCACTCATACTGACCCTTAGCACATTGCCAACCTGCTAGCAGATATACCCCAAAGCATACCCGTCACCAGTCCTCTACTTAGTATCTCCAAAGAGCAGGTCATAACCGCACTCTCCATGGCCAAAATTGCAGCCTCTATAGGACCGGATAACATCCCAGGATTCTTACTAAATAACGGAACCACTGGTCACTCTCTTCAACAACAGTCTAAGTACTGGCTTTGTCCCAGCAGAGTGAAAAACAGCAACCTTAATCCTCTTGCACAAAGTGGGGTCCATTGACAGGGTCCGGGGAACTATAGACCCAAAAGTCTAACCAGCCT
Source organism: Protopterus annectens (assembly GCF_019279795.1). NCBI lineage: Eukaryota > Metazoa > Chordata > Ceratodontiformes > Protopteridae > Protopterus > Protopterus annectens. The sequence goes on from NC_056745.1 coordinate 36,716,340, forward strand.
AATCTGCAAGGCCATGGAGAGAATCATCATGAATCTTATCAGCAAGGATATAGGTGACCTTCAAACTCTTGACCTGACCACGTTTGGCTTCATTAAGGTCAGATCATGCCTGTTAAACCTGGTGGACTTCTTTGAGAATGTCACCAAATCCCTGGATGAAGGCAAAATAGTACATACTGCCTATCTCGACTTAGCCAAGGCCTTTGACACAATCCCCCACTCAGGCATCATTGAGAAACTCACCCAGCTGGGAATTAACCCATATGTCACTAGATGGGTAGCCAAATGGCTCACCAACAGAACACATACAGTAAAAGGTGGGGATTTCACCGCTACCAGCAGACCAGTTACCAGTGGTGTTCTACAAAGATCTGTGTTAGACCCCCTACTGTTTGTAATATATTTCTCAGAAGTCCAGATGGAAATAGATGGCCTGTGGCTTACCAAGTTTGCTGATGACTGCAAACTGGGCGTAATCATTGAGTACCCCAATGATGTTAACATATTACAAAATGGGCTTACACAGACAAATGATTCATGGCAAAGACACCGACTTAAAGCAAAAAAATGTGTTATCACCTTCTGCAAAGGCAAAGTCCCTGCTAATTATGATATTAATAATACCCCCCAAGCTCAAACCCAGTGGTGAGACATTTGGGAACACAGGTTGACAACCTTAACTTTAATCACCATGTGTCCACAGTGATAAGGAAAGCCTTCTACATTGCACATTTCATAAGTAAGGGTATAGCATCCAAAGCTAAGGAGGTTATAACTCCTCTGTACTTTTCCCTTATAAGAGCAATAACAGAGTACAATGCTCCCTTCTGTATGTACTGCACAAGACACCTGCAGCAGCTGGGGAGACCTCAGAGGTTTCTCACCAAGAAAATTCAGGGCCTATGACCTACATGGACAGACTGAAGGCCATGTCACTGTACTCTGTATCATATCAACTACTTAGAGGCGACTTGTGCCTGGCTTACAGAGCAGTCTAGGACACTGCCCTAATGGAAATGTGGCACATCTGTAAATCAAATGTGATAAGATTCACTCACTCTAAGGACATTAACCAAGCCTATGACATTACCAGGACATGCTGGAGAGACAGATATGTCTCCCAGAAATTGCCACTCCTCTGGAACAAACTCCCAATTCACATGGAACACAGCTCCTTAATGACCCTATTTAAATGAAACTTGGACAATTGGATGGGAAACCATAGACTTACCCAAGGGGGTGTCACCACTGTCCCTCTTGGACAGGGGCAGCCGGTGCTCATCATAGAGTCATGTTGCAAATATAGACTATACGTCTTGGTCTTTAAGAGAGCAGAGCCAGGCTTGTAAAGGCTCTAGGGCCAGTAGCCTAGTAACCTCCTGTGATTTATTTATTTATTTGCAGTTGGTTAACCAGGATAGTCCATTGGGCCAATAAGAACCTGTTTTCAATGGAGTCCTGGGGAGAAAAGCTCCAAAACAAAGGTTACAAAAATTATTAGAGCAGCTTACAATTTCAAATTATTAGTAGGTTAAACACAAAGCTTTAAAGCAGTGGTAACAAAAGATTGCAGCAGTTTACAATGTCAGTCATTTGTGGGTTGCAAACTAAATAAAGATTAAGCTGTTACAAAGTAATTTTTAGGTTTTATTTTGTAGAACAACCCATATTTAAGTAGGAGCAAAGAAAGAGTTTAGGTAAAAATTTTTAGAAAAATAAAGCATTGTGGTAGTATATATATATATATATATATATATATATATATATATATATATATATATATATATATATATATATATATATATAGTTTCTTCAGAGGAATAGTAGGGTTGACTTAATCATTTGGTGTCTGGTAATATATGAATAAGTTGAAGGTAGTAAGTGGAGAATAGGCTATGAGGGGTGGGAGCAGGAGCATTCCCAAGAGGATGTTAGATGTGAGTGCAGTGATTTTTTAAAAGCAGGGAGGTAGGTTGTGATATGGATGGAGGGAGGAAGGGAGTTCCATAGTCATGCCAGGGCAAAGGACAGGAGGTGTTTTCCTGGAGAGTGAAGGGGTTTATACAGCTCAATTAGGTTTTGGTTATTAGATCTTAGAATTCTTTGTGGCAGGTGCATTTTAAAGGTAGAGCTGAGAGAGGGACAGAGAGATGGATGATAAATAAGTTTGTGAGCAAAAGTGAGCTGAACATAGGAGCGATAGTTGGGAAGCTCTAGCCAGTTGAGTTTGTGAAGAGATGTACAGTGATGGGTAGATGATTTGTTTTATTATAACAGGAGGACAGTTTAGTTTTGAGAGATGATTGTAGGTTTGTTAGGAGGGGGGCACCATAAAGAAGGGAAGGGATGAGAAATGTAGTAGCAAGAGTGAGTTTAGTAGATGTAGTGAGGAATCGATTGTGTTGGTAGAGCATGCCAAGGTTTTGGTGGGTTTTTTTATGTTTAGTTGTAGGTGGCTATTGAATTTAAGCTGATCATCTGTTTGAACTCCTAGTAGTTTAGTTTCAGATACTAGTTCAAGAGGTGTGTTATTCTGGCTAGTGATGGAGAATAGATTTCTATCAATGGTGTTAGTTATTGAGGGGGTAAATACCATAAGTTTGTTTTTTGATGCATTTAGTGCTAGATGATTGTCCTTCATCCACTGTTTTGTAGTAGAGAAGGCGTCTTGAGTCAGTTTTAGGAGAGCAGGGATGGATGTGGCTGCATAGATAATTGTAGAGTCATCTGCATATTGAATAAGTTTAGCATGAGGAATTGAGTGGAAGAAATCATTAATGAATATATTGAAGAGGAGAGGACCCAGAATGGATCCTTGGGGGACACCAGTGGGTGTGTTAAGGAAGGAGGAGATGGCTTTTTTCCACTTAACAGCTTGTTGCCTGTTGGAGAGATAGCTGGTGAACCAGTTGAGAGAGGAAGGGGATAGGTTTAGTTTAGATAGTTTAGTTAGGAGAAGGTTGTGAGAGATAGTGTCAAAGGCCTTAGAGAGGTCAAGAAAGAGAGTAGATACAGTAGAACCAGAATCTCTGGCTTTATTTACGGTTTCCAGGAAGGATAGGAGGGCAGTCATGGTGCTGTGGCTGGGTCTGAATCCGTGTTGTGTGGAAGTTAGCAAGTTATTATCTAAGAGATAGGGAAGAAGTTGAAGATGGATACATTTCTCTAGGAGTTTTGATATGGGAGAGAGGATGGCGATAGGACGAAAGTTAGTAATATTGTTATTATTACCACCTTTGTGCAGGGGAATGATAAAAGCCCTTTTCCAGAGTTTGGGTACAAGACCTTCTTGGATAGAGCAATTGATAAAGATGCTGATGGGGAAGGCAGTGGCTTCAGCTGCTATGCTGAGGAAGGATGAGGGAATGTTATTGGGAGCATTGGTGCATGGTGATCCTGTGATCCTATGGTCCTATGATCCTGTAAGACCCTTTATAGTAGCAACATAATCATAGAAGGTTTAGATGTCAGAACAGGATCTGAAGACGTCTACAAGGACAAAGTCCCTTATCTCAGTAAAACATTTAAAAAGATGGATCTGGAGTCAGTCTCTTTTTTCTAGAAGGAGAATTTGTAACTGGATTTATTTTCATTTTAGAAATAAAATTATTTAGTTGAAGGCATTGCTCTCAGTCCTTGGACTCTCGGTATCCCTGTATTGGAATGTTGGTTTGTCTTGATGCATGCTTTCTGTAACAGCCAGGTTGGATTGGAGATACTGGAGTCCCCACCCACAGGTGACCTTTGAGGGTTTTTTTATGAGCTTGTGATGCCTGGTGCTTTTTTTGTGGCTATAGGCTTCTACCTAAACAAAGCTAAAGTGCAATTCTGGCAAGCACAGGAGCCATTTTACAGCAGCAAAGCATTTACTGTAAGATGTAGTACAATTCAGTATATCAGTACAGGGAGCAGTAAAACAACGATCTGAGAATAACACATATATGCATCTTCCTGTTCACTGGGATGTTTTAAATCATGTTGTTCTATGTCAGATGTTTTATCAGTTATCTCTGCAATATCTCTACAATAGTAGTCTTCAGACAAAACCATAATTTTATCACTGGCAAATATTAAAGAAAAGGTACCAAGAAAAACATCTACTAGAATCTTTTTGCATCGTGGCACAACATTATTTTATTATGTTTGGAAGAGCTTTTAAATATTTTGAATGATATAATGATATAACAAACTACACATCGCAAGGTAATAATATGTTAAGAGAGGGTGACAGATGTGTTTGTTTACAATGGCTACTCAAAAAAACAGATTAGACATTCCTAATGTGCTATTTCTGGTCTGGTCTGCTAGAAATATATATATACCTACACACACACATGCACGCACGCTCGCAAACACACACACACACACACACACACACACACACACACACACACACACACACACACACACACACTACACTCAAGAAGTTAAACATTTATGAACTATATAGCTTAACTTGTGCATATTTATCCCAACAGTTAATGGGCACATAATGCCACTGTTTCAGACTATTTTGCATTTGAATCACTCCGTGTTCTTTTTTCGTATTATGTACTCCTTTGTATTTCTGTAAGGTTGCGTTAGAATGATGTAACACTTTGGGAAAAATATTAAGACAAGCAAACCCAGACTCGAAGCAATTATAGCAAATATCTCTACTGCCACCATGTATTTTCCCTTAGTACTAAGGTAAGCAGGTATAAAGGGTAGCCAAACCCCCAGAAATACAACCATACTAAATGTGATGAACTTAGCCTCATTAAAGCTGTCCGGCAGTTTCCTAGACAGAAATGCAACAACAAAACAGATTACTGCCAGGAGGCCTATGTATCCCAGCATGCACCAGAAAGCAATGGTGGAACCTTCATTGCACTGAATAATAATAAGCCCTGGCTGGGTTTTAGCATTTCTTTCTGGAAAAGGAGATGAGAAGATTATCCAGCTGGTACATATGATAACCTGAAAAAATGTACACATTACTATTATAAGGTAAGAGGTCTGTGGTCGAACCCATCTTCTCAACAGACTGTTAGGTTTTGCAGCATTGAAGGCCAGGACTACAGTAATTGTCTTTGACAACATGCAGGAGACAGAAAGAGCAAAGATTATACCAAACACTGCTTGACAAAGCTTGCAGGAAACTCTGTTAGGCAGTCCAATAAAAATCAAGGAACACAGGAAGCAGAAGAAAAGGCTGACAAGGAGAAGAAAGCTAAGGTTTTGATTATTAGCCTTGACAATTGGAGTCTTCCTGAACTTGATAAATGTAGCAAAGATGACCAGTGTCAGAGCTGTACAGCTAATAGTGACTGATGCTAATGCAATGCCCAAAGGATCGTCATAGGAGAGGAACTCTGTAGATCTCTGAATACACTTGCGCTTTTGCAGATTCGACCATTCTTCAGATGGACAGGCCCTGCATGTCTCAGAATCTAGAGAAGCAAAGATATATAGATGTCAGCATAAGGCTTGTATCACTTCCCATGAAATACAGTTTTATATAGAGCATCTTCTAAGTTCAGCAGTATTACTAATACTTATCATGTATAGGGAAATGCACTACAGTGTTAATTTCACAGTATGTAAAAGAAAACAAATGACGTTATCTCAAATGTCTTTAAAACAATGACATTTTGGCATTAGCACAGAATACAGCCACAAAGCCTGCCATATCTGCTGCTTCATGGGAAGTGAAATGTCAGCCAACCCTTCCCTCGTCACCCATACTCATATAAGGAAGACAAGCCTTTATATACTTTGGAAACACCCTTAGCTGTATCTGTTCATACACATATGCAGACTCAAAACATGTCACTGGAGTCTCTGAGGTAATCCTTGCATAAATGGTTTTGGAATACTATATGATTAACAATAACGTAAGTATAAACTGCTGATTGCTTTGACTTCTGCAAGAAGAGCAGCTGAGTTACAAGCTCTTATGGATTGCCAGCCTTATCTCATTTTCCATAAAGATAAGGTTTTCTTAAGAAGTAATCCTTTTTGTATACCTAAAGAGATATCTGAGTTTCTTTGAGCCAAGCTATTCATCTATCTCCCTGTCCTCTTTTCAGAACTTAAAAATGAGGGTGAAAGGATGCTTCATACGGTGGATGTCCACAGACAACTCGGATGTTATCCTGACAGAACTGAAATCATCTCTTGTGAAGGTAAGAAGAAAGGACAACCTGTCTTAAAGCAGACTATATCAACGTAGTTGTCTCTTTCTATTACCTTTTGATATGCCCACAACAACAAGGCAATTCCAGGAGGGATCAAGGTTCACTCTACCAGGGCTATGGCTTCATCTATGGCTTTTTGGAAAGGCCTGGATTCTAGAAATATTCTAAAAGCAGCAACTTGGTCCCCTGTACATACCTTTACAAAGCACTACACTATATTCCTTCTCCAGGTCCAGGGCAGGTTTTGCTAGGATTATTCCAGAGGTCTCCTGGACCCTTGTCCTTTCTCCTTCCACATAGTATAAACTATGGTAGGTCTAACCATATAGCCAAGACTACAGCAGCAATGGTCAGTATGATGAACATAGTACAGATGTGTAAGTAAACCTGCCATAATAGCAGATGTCTGAATGACCACTGCTGCTGCTGTAGTCACTCCTTCCTTCCATTCTCCATTTTGGTATGGTTTTGTTGCCAGGGTGAGGACCTTTATTTTTATTTTCCTGATGTTGATCTTTTCAGGGCTTTGGCCTTCTTCTCTCTCTCAGTTAACATGAAGGCACAGAAGAGCATGGTAACCAAACCACTCTTTTTCTTCAGTTCTGCTCAAGCTGGTAAATGGTTTGAATGCATGGAAGGTGCCCTTAAACTTTGGGATAGGTTAGCAGGATATAACTCCTATAGCTATGGCTACTGCAGCAGTGATCAAATGATAAACATCAGGGTATTCAGAGCTAAAGGAGTTTGCGTACAATGCTATACACTAGCTAAGACCTAGGACAAAATGTGAAACCTGTAACATAATCCCATCTTTTTTTCACATGTATGCTATGTGACCTTAGCAAACAACTTGCATTTAAATCTAGCCAATACTTATGATACCAGAGGTTTCTATTACCTATAAAATTAAGTAAATAAACAAATTGTATATATATATATATATATATATATATATATATATATATATATATATATATATATATATATATATATATATATATATATATACATACATATATATCTATATCTATTTATCTATATATATATATATATATATATATATATATATATATATATATATATATATATATATATATATATATATATATATATGTGTATATATATATAAATATATATGTATAGGCCTACTTCTGAATTTTGAAGTTTCAAACTTGGAATTTCTTATGGTTGAAACCATAAGATAAAGTTTTGAATCTTCAAACTGTTTAACTGGAGATCCCCGTAGAGTGTAGAATGGTATATGTTTACCATTTACTGTTTAACTGGAGATCCCCGTAGAGTGTAGAATGGTATATGTTTACCATTTACTGTTTAACTGGAGATCCCCGTAGAGTGTAGAATGGTATAGAATGGAGATCCCCATAGAGTGTAGAATGGTATATGTTTACCATTTACTGTTTAACTGGAGATCCCCATAGAATGTAGAATGGTGTATGTTTACCATTTACTGTTTAACTGGAGATCCCTGTAGAGTGTAGAATGGTATATGTTTACAATTTACTGTTTAATTGGAGATCCCCATAGAGTGTAGAATGGTATATGTTTACCATTTACTGTTTAACTGGAGAACCCCGTAGAGCGTAGAATGGTATAGAATGAAGATCCCCGTAGGCTGTAGAATGGTATATGTTTACCATTTACTGTTTAAATGGAGATCCCCGTAAAGTGTACAATGGTATATGTTTACCACTTACTGTTTAACTGGAGATCCCCGTACAGGGTAGAATGGTATAGAATGGAGATCCCTGTAGAGTGTAGAATGGCACATGTTTACCATTTACTGTTTAACTGGAGATCCCCGTAGAGTGTAAAATGGTATATGTTTACCATTTACTGTTTAACTGGAGATCCCCGTAGAGTGTAGAATGGTATATGTTTACCATTTACTGTTTAACTGGAGATCCCCGTAGAGTGTAGAATGGTATATGTTTACCATTTACTGTTTAACTGGAGATCCCTGTAGAGTATAGAATGGTATATGTTTACCATTTACTGTTTAACTGGAGATCCCCGTAGAGTGCAGAATGGTATATGTTTACCATTTACTGTTTAACTGGAGATCCCCGTAGAGGGTAGAATGGTATAGAATGGAGATCCCCGTAGAGTGTAGAATGGTATGTATTTACCATTTACTGTTTAACTGGAGATCCCCATAGAGGGTAGACTGGTATAGAATAGATATCCCCGTAGAGTGTAGAATGGTGTATGTTTACCATTTACTGTTTAACTGGAGATCCCCGTAGAGGGTAGAATGGTATATGTTTACCATTTACTGTTTAAATGGAGATCCCCGTAGAGTATAGAATGGCATATGTTTACCATTTGCTGTTTAACAGGAGATCCCCGTAGAGCGTAGAATGGTATATGTTTACCATTTACTGTTTAACTGGAGATCCCCATAGAATGTAGAATGGTATATGTTTACCATTTACTGTTTAACTGGAGATCCCCATAGAATGTAGAATGGTATATGTTTACCATTTACTGTTTAACTGGAGATCCCCGTAGAGTGTAGAATAGTAAGTATATGCTAACCATTTACTGTTTAACTGGAGATCCCTATAGAATGTAGAATGGTATATCTTTACCATTTACTGTTTAACTGGAGATCCCCATAGAATGTAGAATGGTGTATGTTTACCATTTACTGTTTAACTGGAGATCCCCATAGAATGTAGAATGGTGTATGTTTACCATTTACTGTTTAACTGGAGATCCCTGTAGAGTGTAGAATGGTGTATGTTTACCATTTACTGTTTAACTGGAGATCCCCATAGAATGT
>NC_056745.1:36730321-36798127 GCF_019279795.1 Protopterus annectens
TTTATGTAATGCTAGCCCTACTGACTTAAGCTCTGGTCATACTGAATGTTATTGCCTAGCATTATGTTATGTTTACCTTTGGACAGGTGGATTCATAGATGACCTCCCTTTGAAAAGCAGAAGCTACAGGGAGGCTGCCTGTGCTGCAGGACCAATTCATGCTGGATTCATGAAAATCACATGTTGTGCCATCAGTGTGTCTCTCAGGGGAATGTATGGCACACACAGCAGAACCCAGTGCAATGTTTAATATTGTAGTGCTGTGAATAATGCAGGGTGCAATATATGCACTGTGACCAGAAGTACAGCAAACAGTAGAGTTTAAAACTTTAAACCAGCCACACTAGTGGTGCACACTAATACTTTTTTGCAGTATTTTTGGCTCTCCTTAAGCTGACCCTCAGGTGGTCCTAAGATCTCTCCTTGAATCCCCACCCCCAGGTTTACTGGACCCACCTAAGCCTCTCCTTGGATAATCCCAACACATATCTGGGACTGATAAGAAGACCAAGGGACCTGATATAGTGTTACACTGCTTGAAGACCAAGGGACCTGATATAGTGTTACACTGCTTGAAGACCAAGGGACCTGATATAGTGTTACACTGCTTAAAGACCAAGGGACCTGATACAGTGTTACGCTGCTTGAAGACCAAGGGACCTGATATAGTGTTACACTGCTTGAAGACCAAGGGACCTGATGTAGTGTTACACTGCTTGAAGACCAAGGGACCTGATATAGTGTTACGCTGCTTGAAGACCAAGGGACCTGATATAGTGTTACATTGCTTGAAGACCAAGGGACGTGACATAGTATTACACTGCTTGAAGACCAAGGGACCTGATATAGTGTTATGCTGGTTCAGGGGGGTATTTTCTACCTACTTTTCCCTGCACCTGCATGTTCCCATCTTATGTGGATTGGTCAGTGTGCAGTGGACCTCATTGTGTCTTAGCCATTCTTCTGTGCACAACTTAGCTCAAGCCCTGCCCCCTACAGTATACGCACCCCTATGAATCCCTGCCCACTACCAGGGATCTAATTTGGTAATGTTTCCGAGAGCATGTACCACCCCGAAGATGGTTATTCCCATCCTCCATACCTGTGCCATTAAAGAACCGAGACACTTACTTTACATGTATCACCTGGGATGTAGCCAGGGATTTTTCCCTCTGTGCTACCCATGCCAGCTGTGCAACATGTGCATATCACTGAGGTGACATGTATACTGATATCGAAAGCATGATGCTCAAGGCTATAGCTCTCCAAATGTACAGATAAGGCTTGCAGTAACTTTGGCATCTACTCCTTCCTGTTGGAATTTATTTACACCCAGGACACGAGACACCTCACAACATAAAACTGCAATATAACACCTATGTTGAGGATAACATCCCGCGTCATGCATGTGCAGGTGTGCATGTACATGCAGGTGTGTAGGAGAAAAGAGAAAGGCCTCATGATCTTTACATGTGTTGTGGAACACAGGCATAAGTAATTTATATGCACATGTTTATATGCCAGTGGGCTGTCAATGATGATGTACAGAACAGTGTGGTAGAAGCTGTGTGTATGTTGCAGACCAAGATGTTTCAGCCAGTACACATAGCTGGGCAGTATGAGTCAGGAAGCTAAGTGAGGCATTGGTATCATTACTTGTTCCTGAATACTGGCCTTCATTAACACTTCATGCCTTCACTGTCGACAGCTGATGTCACTGTGCGACATGGCACTAGGCTGTAAAACTGTAGCTACAGACTTGTTAGCACATGATAGTGCAAACTATTTAAATGAGTACAGAATACTGCTGTGTGGAACAGCAGCAGGTGCATGTTATGAATCAAAGGTTAAATACTAATGCATGCTCAGAAGATAATCTGAACACCAGTGTTTAAACAGATGGGCAAACCCCTGTACCCCCAACATGGAAGGCCACACGCACCACAAACCCACCATGTTAACCATGCTAATATTCTCACTCAGTGGCCATATAACACTGGGATGACTATAACAATGCAGTGTGGGTGCGTGATGCACAGAACCCCCATATCAGGGATGAGGTGCAGTGTAGTTTACCCCCTTTGAAAACAAATTGTTTCTTTCTGTGTTTGCTAGTAACCTGTGCAAACACTAGCAATATGACTGTATAGCCCATGCACCTCATGCATGTTTGTAACACTAATCTTGGTGTTAGACAGCTGCCATGATCCTAGTCAATAAACGTTCATACTTGAATGAATAATGTTCACTTTTTATGCTGTGCAGCCATCCCTTTGGAGATCATTAGTTTTTATTAGTTCTACCATGCTGTTTGGGCCAACGTCTAACATAGTTTTGCCTGTTGATACTGGAAGAATGTAGATGAGTGCACATCTGCTGCCCATACCATGCCCGGTTGGTTTGTATACATGCAGGCATGAATGACCTGAGACGTACATATAGTGATGATTGGGATTGGCTCTCTGTGTATTTGTTGGGGAGATGGTACCTGGACTGCATCATCTGTGACACTGCGAGTTTCTGGACTTGCACTGTGAAATGGTAGTATCACAGGGGACTCACACTGGACAGTACAGCCCTGTAACCATGATGTAATGTCACAGGGTCTCAGGCGGACAGTACAGCTATGTAACCATGTTGTCATGTCACAGGAAGATTAGACTGGATAAAATAGGCTGTAATCATATTGTAATGCCACAGGAGGCTCAGGCTGACAGCACAGCCAGGTAACCATGTTATAATAACACAGTAGGGTCGGACTAGATAGTACAGTGTTGTAACCATGTTATAATGTCACAAGAGGCCTGGGCTGGATAATACAGGCTGTCACCATGTTATAATGTCACAGGAGGCCTGGGCTGGACAATACACGCACTCACCATGTTATAATGTCACAGGAGGCCTGAGATAGATAAAACAGGCTGTCACCATGTTATAATGTCACAAGAAGCCTGGGCTGGATAATACAGGCTGTCACCATGTTATAATGTCACAGGAGGCCTTGGCTGGACAATACACGCACTCACCATGTTATAATGTCACAGGAGGCCTGAGATAGATAAAACAGGCTGTCACCATGTTATAATGTCACAGGAGGCCTGGGCTGGATAATACAGGCTGTCACAATGTAATAATGTCACAGGAGGCCTGGACTGAATAATACATGCTGTCATCATGTTATAACGTCACAGGTGGCCTGGGATGGATAATACAGGCTGCCACCATGTTATCATGTTAGAAGAGGCCTGGGCTGGATAATACAGTCTGTCACCATTTTATAATGTCTCAAGAAACCTGGGCTGGATAATACAAGCTGTCACCATATTTTAATGTCACAGTAGGGTTGGACTAGAGAGCACACTGCTGTAACCATGTTATAATCTCACAAGAGGCCTGAACTGGATAATATAGGCTGCCACCATGTTATAATGTCACAGGGGGACTGGCCTGGATAATACAGGCTGTCACTATGTTGTAATGTCAGAGGAGGCCTGGGATGGATAATACAGGCTGTCACCATGTTGTAATGTCAAAGAATGCTTGGGCTGGATAATACAGACTGTCACCATGTTTTAATGTCATAGAAGGCCTGGGCTGGATAACACAGGCTGTCACCATGTTATAACATCACAGGAGGACATAACTAGATAATACAGGCTGCGACCATGTTATAATGTCCAGGGGGCCTGGACTGGAAAATGCAGGCTATCACCATGTTATAACATCACAGGAGGCCGGAACTAGATAATACAGGCTGTGACCATGTTATAATGTCCAGGGGACCTGGACTGGATAACACAGGCTGTCATCATGTTATAATGTCACAGGAGGTCCCAGTTGAATAATACAGACTGTCACCATGTTATAACATCACAGGGGGCCTGGGATGGATAATACAGGCTGTCACCATGTTATAATGTTAGAAGAGGCCTGGGCTAGATAATGCAGGCTATCACCATTTTATAATATCACAGGGGGCCTGGGATGGATAATACAGGCTGTCACCATGTTATAATGTCACAGGAGGCCTGGGCTGGACAATACACACACTCACCATGTTATAATGTCACAGGAGGCCTGAGATAGATAAAATAGGCTGTCACCATGTTATAATGTCACAAGAGGCCTGGGCTGGATAATACAGGCTGTCACAATGTAATAATGTCACAGGAGGCCTGGGCTGAATAATACAGGCTGTCACCATGTTATAACATCACAGGGGGCCTGGGATGGATAATACAGGCTGCCACCATGTTATAATGTTAGAAGAGGCCTGGGCTGGATAATACAGGCTGTCACCATTTTATAATGTCTCAAGAAGCCTGGGCTGGATAATACAGGCTGTCACCATATTTTAATGTCACAGTAGGGTTGGACTACACAGCACACTGCTGTAACCATGATATAATGTCACAAGAGGTCTGGGCTGGATAATATAGGCTGTCACCATGTTATAATGTCACAGGGGGACTGGCCTGGATAATACAGGCTGTCACTATGTTGTAATGTCAGAGGGGGCCTGGGATGGATAATACAGGCTGTCACCATGTTGTAATGTCAAAGAATGCTTGGGCTGGATTATACAGACTGTCACCATGTTTTAATGTCACAGAAGGCCTGGTCTGGATAACACAGGCTGTCACCATGTTATAACATCACAGGAGGCCTCAACTAGATAATACAGGCTGCCACCATGTTATAATGTCCAGGGGGCCTAGACTGGATAATACAGGCTGTCACCATTTTATAAGGTCACAGGAGGCCCTGGTTGAATAATACAGACTGTCACCATGTTATAACATCACAAGGGGCCTGGGATGGATAATACAGGCTGTCACCATGTTATAATGTTAGAAGAGGCCTGGGCTGGATAATACAGGCTGTCACCATTTTATAATATCACAGGGGGCCTGGGATGGATAATACAGGCTGTCACCATGTCATAATGTCACAAAAGGCCTGAGCTGGAAAATACAGGCTGTCACCATGTTACAATGTCACAGGGGGCCCAGGCTGGATGACACAGGCTGTAACCATGTTATAATATAACAAGAGGCATGGGTTGGAAAATACAGGCAGTCACCATGTTATAATGTCACAGGGGGCCCAGGCTGGAGGATACAGGCTGTAACCATGTTATAATGTCACAGGGGGCTTGGGATGGATAATACAGGCTGTCACCATGTTATAATGTCACAAGAGGCCTGGGCTGGATAATACAGGCCGTCACCATGTTATAATGTCACAGGAGGTCTGGGCTGAAAAATACAAGCTGTCACCATGTTATAACATCACAGGGGGCCTGGGCTGGATAATACAGGCTGTCAACATGTTATAATGTTAGAAGATGTCTGGGCTAGATAATACAGGCTGTCACCATTTTATAATGTCACAGGGGGCCCTGGCCTGGATAATATAGGCTGTCATTATGTTATAATGTCATAGGGGGCCTGGGACAGATAATACAGGCTGTCACCATGTTGTAATGTCAAAGGATGCTTGGGCTGGATAATACAAGCTGTCATCATGTTTTAATGTCACAGGAGGCCTTGGCTGGAAAACAAAGACTGTCACCATGTTATAACGTCACATGAGGCCTGGGCCGGATAACTCAGGCTGTCACTATGTAATAATATTACAGGATGCCTGGGCTAGATAATACAGGCCATCAATATGTTATAAACTCACAGGAGGCCTGGGCTGGATAATACAGGGTGTCACCATATTATAGTGTCAAAAGAGACCTGGGCTGGATAATACAGGCTGTCACCATGTTATAATGTCAGAGGGGGCCTGGGCTGGATAATACAGGCTGTCACCATGTTATAATGTCACAGGTGGCCTGGGCTGGATAATACAGGCTGTCACCATGTTGTAATGTCACATGAGGCCTGGGCTGGATAATACAGGCTGTTACCATGTTATAATGTCACAGGGGGCTTGGGATGGACAACAGAGGCTGTCACCATGTTATAATATTAGAAGAGGCCTGGGCTGGAAAATACAGGCTGTCACCATTTTATAATGTCAAAAAGGGCCTGGAATGGATAATACAGGCTGTCACCATGTTATAATGTCAGAAGAGGCCTGTGCTGAATAATACAGGTATTCACCATGTTATAACATCACAGGGGGCCTGGGATGGATAATACAGACTATCACCATGTTATAATGTTAGATGAGGCCTGGGCTGGATAATACAGACTGTCACCTTTTTAAAATGTCACAGGGGGCCTGGGCTGGATGATACAGGCTGTAACCATGTTATAATGTCACAGGGGCCTGGGATGGATAATACATGCTGTCACTATGTTATAATGTCACATGATGCCTGGGATGGATAATACAGGCTGTCACCATGTTATAATGTCACAAGACGTCTGGGCTGGATAATACAGGCTGTCACCATCTTTTAATGTCACAGGAGGCCTGGACTGAATAATACTGGCTGTCACCATGTTATAATGTAACAGGGGGCCTGGGATGGATAATACAGGCTGTCATCATGTGTAATGTTAGATGATGCCTGGGCTGGATAATACAGGCTGTCACCTTTTTATAATGTCACAGGGGGCCTGGGATGGATAATACAGGCTGTCACCATGTGTAATGTCAAAGGATGCTTGGGCTGGATAATACAGGCTGTCACCATGTTTTAATGTCATAGAAGGCCTGGGATGGACAATACAAGCTGTCACCATCTTATAACATCATAGGGGGCCCTGGCTGGATGATACAGGGTATAACCATGTTATAATGTCACAGGGAACATGGGATGGATAATACAGGCTGTCACCATGTTTTAATGTCACAGGAGGCCTGAGTTGGCCAATACAAGCTGTCACCATGTTTTACAATCAAAGGGGGCCTGGGCTAGATGATACAGGGTATAACTATGTTATAATGTCACAGGGAGCCTGTGATGTATAATACAGGCCGTCACCATGTTTTAATGTCACCGGAGGCCTGGGCTGGATAACACTGTCTGTCACCATGTTATAATGTCACAGGAGGCCTGGACTGTATAATACAGGCTGTCACTATGTAATAATATCATAGGAGGCCTGGGCTGGATAATACAGGCTGTCAATGTTATAATGTCACAGGAGGCCTGTGCTGGATAATACAGGCTGTCACCATGTTGTAATGTCACAGGGTGCTTGGGTTGGATAATACAGGCTGTGACCATATTATAATGTCACAAGAGACATGGTTTGGATAATATAGACTGTAACAATGTTATAATGTCACAGGGGCATGTGCTGGATAATACAAGCTGTTGCCATGTTATAATGTCACAGGAGGACTGGGCTGGATAATACAGACTGTCACCATGTTGTAATGTCAAAGGATGCTCTGGCTGGATAATACAGGCTGTCACCATGTTTTAATGTCACAGGAGGCCTGGGCTGGACAATAAAAGCTGTCACCAAGTTATAACATCACTGGAGGCCTGGGATGGATAATACAGGCTGTCACCATGTTTTAATGTCACAGGAGGCCTGGGCTGGATAATACAGGCCGTCAACATGTAATAATGTCACAGGAGGCCTGTGCTGGATAATACAGGCTGTCACCATGTTATAATGTCACAGGGGGCCTGGGCTGGATAATACAGGCTGTAACCATGTTATAATGTCACAGGATGGTTGGGTTGGATAACACAGGCTGTGACCATGTTATAATGTCAGAGGGGGCCTGGGCTGGATAATATAGTCTGTAACCATGTTATAATGTCACAGGAGCATGTGCTGGATAATACAAGCTGTCACCATGTTATAATGTCACAGGAGGATTGGGCTGGATAAAACAGGCTGTCACAATTTTATAATGTCACAGGGGGTCTGGGATGGATAATACAGGCTGTCACCATGTTATAATGTCACAAGAGGCCTGGGCTGGATAATACAGGCTGTCACCATGTTATGATGTCACAGGGGGACGAGCTGATTGATATAGGCTGTAACCATGTTATAATGTCACAGGGGGCCTGGTATGGATAATACAGGCTGTCACCATGTTATAATGTCACAGGAGGCCAGGGCTAGATAATTCAGGTTGTCACCATGTTATAATGTCACAAGAGACCTGGGCTGGATAATACAGGCTGTCACCATGGTATAACGTCACAGGGGGCCTGGGATGGATAGTACAAGCTGTCACCATGTTATAATGTTAGAAGAGGCCTGGGCTGAATAATACAGGCTGTCACCATTTTATAATGTCACAAGGTGCCTGGGATGGATAATACAGGCTGCACCATGTTTCTAATGTCACAAAAAGCCTGGGCTGAAAAAGACAGGCTGACACCACATTTTAATGTCACAGTAGGATCAGACTCGATCGTACACTGCTGTAACCATGCTATAATGTCACAAGAGACCTGGACTGGATAATAAAGGCTGTCACCATGTTATAATGTCAGAGGTGGCCTGGGCTGGATAATACAGGCTGTCACCATGTCATAATGTCACAGGAGGCCTGGGATGGATAATACAGGCTGTCACATGTAATAATGTCACAGGAGGCCTGCACTGGATTTTACAGGCTGTCACCATGTTATAATGTCTCAGAGTGCCTGCGCTGAATAATACAGGCTGTCACCACATTGTAATGTCACAGGATGCTTGGGCTGGATAATACAGGCTGTGACCATGTTATAATGTCACAGGGGCCTTGGCTGGATAATATAGACTGTAACCATGTTATAATGTCACAGGGGCATGTGCTGGATAATACAAGCTGTCACCATGTTATAATGTCACAGGAGGATTGGGCTGGATAAAACAGGCTGTCACAATGTTATAATGTCACAAGAAACCTGGGCTGGATAATACAGGCTGTCACCATGTTATAATGTCACAGGGGGCCTGGGATGGATAGTACAGGCTGTCACCATGTTATAATGTTAGAGAGGCCTGAGCTGGATAATACAGGCTGTCACCATTTTATAATGTCACAAGGGGCCTGGGATGGGTAATACAGGCTGCCACCATGTTTCTAATGTCACAAAAGGCCTGGGCTGGAAAATACAGGCTGACACCATATTTTAATGTCACAGTAGGATCGGACTCGATAGTACACTGCTGTAACCATGCTATAATGTCACAAGAGACCTGGGCTGGATAATACAGGCTGTCATCATGTTATAATTACGAAAACTGCTTTAACCAAATCCACCAAGCAAAACAGAACGAGGAACCTTGTTTACAGACAAAATCGCCACCGAGCCAAAAGCTTCTTAGCTTGCGGTGAAAACGCTCTTTTGTTGGTTCAAAATAAAAGCGTTAAGAAGCTTTTGGCTCGGTGGCGATTTTGTCTGTAAACAAGGTTCCTCGTTCTGTTTTGCTTGGTGGATTTGGTTAAAGCAGTTTTCGTAGTTTGTCCTTGGAGGATTCCTGTTGGTTTGCAGCTTATTCGCCTTCCGTGGTCTACGTTTATTCATCGGTGTTGGTTTTTGTATCTAACATCTAAGCGAATGGCTACTGGTAGTACTACTACCGACACAGACTTAACCTTGCTGATAGCGGGTCTATCAGCTAGACTTGACGACATTAACTCTAGGATGGACATGATGCAAGGAACATTTCTTGCACTAAGAAATGGGCCTTTTGGGAATGTTCCGACTACACAGCAGAGTCAGGGACCAAATGAGGATTGGATTCCAGCAGCGCAACCTGCCCCTCGGACTATGCCAACTACTGAGGTTCCTGATATAGGTGCGAGCCAGGGATGTGGTTTACAACTCTCTGGTTTAAGCCCAAGGGAGTTAGAAACAGCAAGTCGGACTGGGTCGTATGCTGCAGTAGCATCCAGCGATCGGACCACAGTCCAACCAACTGGTCGCGGTGGAGTGTTTGTTCCTATCAACAATACTAATAGATCTTCTGGGCCTAATAACAGTATCCCAGATCTTGGCGGCTGGTTACTGGATACTACTAACTTGTTGTTCATTGAGAATGGAACAAATACAGGTACTGTCGAAAATAATGACAATGTAAGCCTAGTAGAAAAGCTTAAAATTTTCGATTCTAAATTATTAAAATTAAAGAAACTGCAGCTCGAGGCTGCGTACTTTAAGCAATGTATTAATGAAAATATTGTACCAAAAGGCCTACGGAGTAGTTTTACGCCTTCTGGTTTAATTTCAGACCACGACTTTCTGGTGGAATTAGAGGCACTATTTCAAAAACAGGGTGCTGAGCTAATGCATGTAATTATTAAACATTATGGTGTAAATGTTGACGTTGTTTTAAAAGAAATTAATGATTTAGACAACGAGATTAAGCAACATTTAGATTTTAGCAGATACCAGTTCGATTATGGATGAATTCTATCTAGCACTGACACATTATTACTTAAATTAAAGGGTAATAAGAGCAAAAAATTGAGTAGGGACAGGGAAGCTTATGGCAAAAATGCTGCTTATCCTAATCTTAAAGGGACTAGACATGTACGTACTAGTAGTAACAACGAACACCCTTGTCAAACACTAGGTGAGGATGAGAATAGGGTAGAAGACCTTGATGAAGATGATACTGGGAATGTCTATGTTTCTCCAACACCTAGAAGGAGTAACAGAATTAAGGGTTTTGTTAAAGATAAAGGTAATCACGATAGAAGTGACAAAGGTTCCAATGACAACAGGAACCAAACCACTCAGAATAAAGGGAATGGCAATAATAATAACAAAAATTTTTTTAGGACAACGCAGCAAGAAATCCTACAGGAACAGAACATAGTAGAAAATTCCTCCCTGGTGGTCCCTACATGTGACTCCCTTGTCGTAGATAGTTCTAGGACGGCAGATGCTGATGATTTAAGTTCACCTTCCCAAATGGGGGCTCCTGTTATTCTTACTAACACGAATGGTGATTTCACCATTTATAATTTCTCTGACATTATTTTGGATCAACAATTGATAGAAATGTTGGCTTTTGGAAACACCTTTGTTCCGACTTCCTATGGGAATGTTGCCAAAGAAATTATTGAGCTTAAGTGTTTTGTAAGAAAAATGAATCTCAAACTACTGTTCAACCATGAAACAGAGGTTGTGAATCAAGGGGAAGTAAACACCACCTCTAATGTAGGCACACTAAGATTGTCTAGTGTTTTCAACCCCCCATTAAATCCTACACTAGAATTGTTTGAGAACATGTGTGAATACGATTTTAGATTTTTGAATAATAAATATAATGAACATAACAGGACTACAATGTCTAACATCACCAAAGAACAACGGCTACTTTTGGATGAACTTTGTAAGCTACCTATACGGGTGTTAAAACCCGACAAGGGAGGAGGTTTGGTGATTTTCGATAATGTCACCTATAATGAAAAAATGTCTTCTCTCCTTGACAGTGACGCCTATATAAAAGCTTCAAAAAATGAAGTCAATGGCTCTACACAAAAAATTAGGGGATACTTTAGGGATCTCTTCTTAACGGGGAAAATTGACATTAAAACATATAATTATATTGACATCATGTCTTCCAAGATCCCCGTTATGTTTGGGATCCCTAAAATCCATAAAAGTGTGATTGATCCCCCGATGAGAGCTTTAATCGACAGTAGATCATCTATTACCTATCCATGTTCCAAACTAATTTCACACATTTTGGATAAATACATTAAGTGTATTCCAAGTGTGTGTAAGGACTCGTGGACATTTTTGGACAACATAAATAAATTGCCATATGATGAAGATGACAATCTGTTGACTATAGACGTCATCGACCTCTACACGTGCATACCGCATTTAGAAGCGGTTGAATGGACTGGGTTAATGTTACAGAAGTTTGGGGCATCTAGATTGGAGATTGATCTGGTGACGGAATTACTTGAAATTGTCTTAACCAGTAATTATTTCCTATTTGACGGCGACTTTTACTTCCAGAAACGAGGAGTAGCTATGGGCTCCCCATGTGGAGCTGGCGTCGCCAACTATGTAATGGGGTATTGGGAAGCGAACATCTTGGTTAATCTTCCTGTTATCATGACCCCCGTCACCTTCTACACCCGCTTTCTTGATGACATGTTCCTTTTGTTTAGAGGGTCAGAAAAGGAAGCGAAAATCTTGGTGGACCATATGAGTAATTCAACTGAGTTCTTGAGGTTCACTTTCAAATTTTCTACGACTGAGATGGATTACCTGGACGTTAAACTCACAAAGGACATTTGCCATCAGAGTTTTAAGTCTGCTGTCTTTAGGAAAGCCACTTACTGCAATTCGTTCCTGCACTTCACCAGCTTTCATCCCTACAAGCAAAAAAGATCTATAGTAAAGGGACAACTGGTGAGGGCAGGAAGAATGTGTAGTTCTATAGTGGATTTTGTTAAGGAATGTTCTTTACTAAAGGAAATGTTCATCAACCGGGGTTATCCTGAGAAATTGGTGTCTGACCTTATCGAGGAAGTCACACTTAAAAGATCAAAAGGTTTTTACACCCCTCTATTGCTGAACCAGAGAGTTTCGACCAGGCCTGTCGAGGGCTTTACAGACGTGGTACTTACAAGTGCTTCCACAAGCAATAATCGAGACCATATAGAATCAAATTTTGATCTATCCTTGAGTTTTATCACTACTTTCAGTACCAATTCAGATGCAATTTTGGACATTATTCGTAAGAATTGGAGGTTGATATCTTCAAACTTGTTATTAGTGGAAAAACTTGGAGGGGAACCCAGATTTACTTTTAAACGATCCAAAAACTTGAAAGAACTACTACAAAGGGATGTCCAACAACACAGTTTCTTCAAAAGGAAAGGGATGTTTAGATGTGGATTTTGTAACTACTGTATAAACGTCCAAACAGGAGAGACATTCCATGTCAGGGAAAGGAAGTTTGTTATCAGACATGCACTCAATTGTGAGAGTAAATCAGTTGTATACATTGCCATGTGCAATTGTTGTCCTGGGTTTTACATTGGGAAAACCGACAGGCGATTGCGTGACAGGATGTATGAGCACTTGTACGCAATTAGAACACGCAAGGATAACAATGCACTGGCCAAACACATTTCCTTGTTCCCTGGACATAGTTTTAGGTTCATGGCTATAGACCATGTACCTGTTAAAATGAGGGGGGGCCCTACATCTTTAATTTTGGAAAACTATGAGTTGGATTGGCAATTGCGCCTTGATGCTTTTTGTTTTCCTGGTCTTAATACCAATTGTAATATTGCCCCAGTCCTTAAATTAAAAAGTTTTTTTAGGTAATAATTCCTTACAGGTATCATGTAGGCATCTATGATACTAGATCCGACTTGGGCATTAGTTACCAATTCTTTGATCTAACTAGTTAACGTCCTGGCAGGTTGGATTGTTTATTATTATTATTATGATTTTTTCAGTTCCTTGAACTGATATATTGTGTCTAACTAGCTGACCTGTAATTAGATCATTCTGAGGCAGGATTGATCTAATATTAAGGTTCTTAATCAGTCTTAGGCCTCAGTTGGATGAAATTATTGGTAGTGAGGTGTAGATGTTTTAGGTTGTATGAGTACTTGCAAGCATGTTTATTTTTCATTTTGTTGTACATGTTTCTAATTTTAACAAAAATACAAGAAGATTGAACTAAACATGAATTGAACAAATTCTGGTTGCTCATATATTGGTCATTGTACGTTGTATATTACTGTTAATATTCTTTATGTGTTTTGGGTTTTTTTCCCTCATAGATCCATTTATTCACTATATATGGAGTCTGTATCAAACAGTTTTGACACTTCGTTGTCGTCATTTGTATTTTGGTTAAGTCGTGGAGATTTAAGCTGCATAAGTGAATGTATTTTTTTGGTACAATACGTGTCTTTTATATAAAGAACGTTTTTAAATATGTTTTATGATTAGGCATTTTGCATGTGGTTTTTAAAAAATAATTTGTCAGAAACAGGAAACAGGAATATGTTACTTCCTGTTTTAGTATTTTTAAACTGGAGTGTTTTCTTGTTTTACTTGTCTCTCTGAAGAAGCTGCAGTGATCTGCGGTGAAAACGCTCTTTTGTTGGTTCAAAATAAAAGCGTTAAGAAGCTTTTGGCTCGGTGGCGATCATGTTATAATGTCAGAGGCGGCCTGGGCTGGATAATACAGGCTGTCACCATGTTATAATGTCACAGGAGGCCTGGGCTGGATAATACAGGCTGTCACATGTAATAATGTCACAGGAGGCCTGCACTGGATTCTACAGGCTGTCACCATGTTATAATGTCACAGAGTGCCTGTACTCGATAATACAGGCTGTCACCACATTGTAATGTCACAGGATGCTTGGGCTGGATAATACAGGCTGTGACCATGTTATAATGTCACAGGGGCCTTGGCTGGATAATATAGACTGTAACCATATTATAATGTCACAGGGGCCTGTGCTGGATAATACAGGCTGTCACCATGTTATAATGTCACAGGAGGCCTGGGCTGGGTAATACAGGCTGTCACCATGTTGAAATGTCACAGGAGGCCTAGGCTGGATAATATAGGCTGTCACCATGTTATAATGTCACAGGGAGCCTGGGATGGATAAAACAGGCTGTCACCATGTTATAATTTCATAGCGAGCCTGGGATGATACAGGCTGTCACCATGTTATAATGTCACAGGAGGCCTGGGCTGGATAATACAGGCTGTCACCATGTTATAATGTCACAGGAGGCCTGGGCTGGATAATACAGGCTGTCAACATGTTATAATGTTAGAAGATGTCTGGGCTAGATAATGCAGGCTGTCACCATTTTATAATGTCACAGGGAGCCTGGCCTGGATAATATAGGGTGTCATTATCTTATAATGTCATACTGGGCCTGGGACGGATAATACAGGCTGTCACCATGTTGTAATGTCAAAGGATGCTTGGGCTGGATAATACAGGCTGTCACTATGTAATAATATCACAGGAGGCCTGGGCTAGATAATACAGGCTGTCAATATGTTATAAACTCATAGGAGGCCTGGGCTGGATAATACAGGGTGTCACCATATTATAGTTTCAAAAGAGACCTGGGCTGGATAATACAGGTTGTCACCATGTTCTAATGTAAGAGGGGGCCTGGGCTGGATAATACAGGCTGTCACCATGTTATAATGTCACAGGAGGCCTGGGCTGGATAATACAGGCTGTCACCATGTTATAATGTTACAGGAGGCCTGGGCTGGATAAAACAGGCTGTCACCATGTTATAATGTCACAGGGGGTCCGGGATGGATAATAGAGGCTGTCCCCATGTTATAATGTTAGAAGAGGCCTGGGCAGGAAAATACAGGCTGTCACCATTTTATAATGTCAAAAAGGGCCTGGGATGGATAATACAGGCTGTCACCATGTTATAATGTCACAAGAGGCCTGTGCTGAATAATACAGGTATTCCCCATGTTATAACATCACAGGGGGCCTGGGATGGATAATACAGACTATCACCATGTTATAATGTTAGATGAGGCCTGGGCTGGATAATACAGACTGTCACCTTTTTATAATGTCACAAGGGGCCTGGGCAGGATGATACAGGCTGTAACCATGTTATAATGTCACAGGGGGCCTGGGACGGATAATACAGGCTGTCACCATGTTATAATGTCACAGGATGCCTGGGCTGGATAATACAGGCTGTCACCATGTTATAATGTCACAGGAGGCCTGGGCTGGGTAATACAGGCTGTAACCATGTTATAATGACACAGGGGGCCTGGGAAGGGCAATACAGGCTGTCACCATGTCATAATGTCACAAAAGGCCTGAGCTGGAAAATACAGGCTGTCACCATGTCATAATGTCACAGGGGGCCCAGGCTGGATGACACAGGCTGTAACCATGTTATAATGTCACAAGAGGCCTGGGTTGGAAAATACAGGCAGTCACCATGTTATAATGACACAGGGGGCCCAGGCTGGATGATACAGGCTGTAACCATGTTATAATGTCACAGGGGGCTTGCGATGGATAATACAGGCTGTCACCATGTTATAATGTCACAAGAGGCCTGGGCTGGATAATACAGGCTGTCACCATGTTATAATGTCACAGGAGGTCTGGGCTGAAAAATACAAGCTGTCACCATGTTATAACATCACAGGGGGCCTGGGCTGGATAATACAGGCTGTCAACATGTTATAATGTTAGAAGATGTCTGGGCTAGATAATCCAGGCTGTCACCATTTTATAATATCACAGGGGGCCTGGCCTGGATAATATAGGCTGTCATTATCTTATAATGTCATTCTGGGCCTGGGACGGATAATACAGGCTTTCACCATGTTGTAATGTCAAAGGATGCTTGGGCTGGATAATACAGGCTGTCACTATGTAATAATATCACAGGAGGCCTGGGCTAGATAATACAGGCCGTCAATATGTTATAAACTCACAGGAGGCCTGGGCTGGATAATACAGGGTGTCACCATATTATAGTTTCAAAAGAGACCTGGGCTGGATAATACAGGTTGTCACCATGTTATAATGTTAGAGGGGGCCTGGGCTGGATAATACAGGCTGTCACCATGTTATAATGTCACAGGGGGCCTGGGCTGGATAATACAGGCTGTCACCATGTTGTAATGTTACATGAGGCATGGGCTGGATAATACAGGCTGTCACCATGTTATAATGTTACAGGAGGCCTGGGCTGGATAAAACAGGCTGTCACCATGTTATAATATCACAAGGGGTCCGGGATGGATAATAGAGGCTGTCACCATGTTATAATGTTAGAAGAGGCCTGGGCTGGAAAATACAGGCTGTCACCATTTTATAATGTCAAAAAGGGCCTGGGATGGATAATACAGGCTGTCACCATGTTATAATGTCAAAGAGGCCTGTGCTGAATAATACAGGTATTCCCCATGTTATAACATCAAAGGGGGCCTGGGATGGATAATACAGACAATCACCATGTTATAATGTTATATGAGGCCTGGGCTGGATAATACAGACTGTCACCTTTTTATAATGTCACAAGGGGCCTGGACAGGATGATACAGGCTGTAACCATGTTATAATGTCACAGGGGGCCTGGGACGGATAATACAGGCTGTCACCATGTTATAATGTCACAGGATGCCTGGGCTGGATAATACTGGCTGTCACCATGTTATAATGTAACAGGGGGCCTGGGAAGGATTATACAGGCTGTCACCATGTTATAATATTAGATGAGGCCTGGGCTGGATAATACAGGCTGTCACCTTTTTATAATGTCACAGGGGGCCTGGGATGGATAATACAGGCTGTCACCATGTGTAATGTCAAAGGATGCTTGGGCTGGATAATACAGGCTGTCACCATGTTTTAATGTCACAGAATGCCTGGGATGGACAATACAAGCTGTCACCATCTTATAACATCATAGGGGGCCCCGGGCTGGATGATACAGGGTATAACCATGTTATAATGTCACAGGGAAGTTGGGATGGATAATGCAGGCTGTCACCATGTTTTAATGTCACAGGAGGCCTGGGCTGGACAATACAAGCTGTCACCATGTTTTACCATCATAGGGGGCCCGGGCTAGATGATACAGGGTATAAACATGTTATAATGTCACAGGGAGCCTGTGATGGATAATACAGACCATCACCATGTTTTAATGTCACAGGAGACCTGGATTGTATAATACAGGCTGTCACTATGTAATAATATCACAGGAGGCCTGGGCTGGATAATGCAGACTGTCAATGTTATAATGTCACAGGAGGCCTGGGCTGGATAATACAGGCTATCACCATGTTGTAATGTCACAGGGTGCTTGGGTTGGATAATACAGGCTGTGGCCATATTGTAATGTCACAAGAGACATGGGCTGGATAATATAGACTGTAACAATGTCATAATGTCACAGGGGCATGTGCTGGATAATACAAGCTGTCGCCATGTTATAATGTCACAGGAGGATTGGGCTGGATAATACAGGCTGTCACCATGTTGTAATGTCAAAGGATGCTTGGGCTGGATAATACAGGCTGTCACCATGTTTTAATGTCACAGGAGGCCTGGGCTGGACAATACAAGCTGTCACCATGTTATAACATCACTGGGGGCCTGGGATGGATAATACAGGCTGTCACCATGTTTTAATGTCACAGGAGGCCTGGGCTGGATAATACAGGCTGTCACCATGTAATAATGTCACAGGAGGCCTGTGCTGGATAATACAGGCTGTCACCATGTTATAATGTCACAGGGGGCCTGGGCTGGATAATACAGGCTCTAACCATGTTATAATGTCACAGGATGGTTGGGTTGGATAACACAGACTGTGACCATGTTATAATGTCAGAGGGGGCCTGGGCTGGATAATATAGACTGTAACCATGTTATAATGTCACAGGGGCATGTGCTGGATAATACAAGCTGTCACCATGTTATAATGTCACAGGAGGATTGGGCTGGATAAAACAGGCTGTCACAATGTTATAATGTCACAGGAGGCCTGGGCTGGATAAAACAGGCTCTCACAATTTTATAATGTCACAGGGGGTCTGGGATGGATAATACAGGCTGTCACCATGTTATAATGTCACAAGAGGCCTGGGCTGGATAATACAGGCTGTCACCATGTTATAACATCACAGGGGGACGAGCTGATTGATATAGGCTGTAACCATGTTATAATGTCACAGGGGGCCTGGTATGGATAATACAGGCTGTCACCATGTTATAATGTCACAGGAGGCCTGGGCTAGATAATACAGGCTGTCACCATGTTATAATGTCACAAAAAACCTGGGCTGGATAATACAGGCTGTCACCATGTTACAATGTCACAGGGGGCCTGGGATGTATAGTACATGCTGCCACCATGTTATAATGTTAGAAGAGGCCTGGGCTGGATAATACAGGCTGTCACCATGTTATAATGTCACAAGGGGCCTGGGATGGATAATACAGGCTGTCACCATGTTTCTAATTTCACAAAAGGCCTGGGCTGGAAAATACAGGCTGACACCATATTTTAATGTCACAGTAGGATCGGACTTGATAGTACACTGCTGTAACCATGCTATAATGTCACAAGAGACCTGGGCTGGATAACACAGGCTGTCATCATGTTATAATGTCAGAAGCAGCCTGGGCTGGATAATACAGGCTGTCACCATGTTATAATGTCACAGGAGGCCTGGGCTGGAAAATACAGGCTGTCACATGTAATAATGTCACAGGAGGCCTGCACTGGATTCTACAGGCTGTCACCATGTTATAATGTCACAGAGTGCCTGCACTGGATAATACAGGCTGTCACCACATTGTAATGTCACAGGATGCTTGGGCTGGATAATACAGGCTGTGACCATGTTATAATGTCACAGGGGCCTTGGCTGGATAATATAGACTGTAACCATGTTATAATGTCACAGGGGCCTGTGCTGGATAATACAGGCTGTCACCATGTTATAATGTCACAGGAGGCCTGGGCTGGATAATACAGGCTGTCACCATGTTGAAATGTCACAGGAGGCCTAGGCTGGATAATATAGGCTGTCACCATGTTATAATGTCACAGGGGGCCTGGGATGGATAAAACAGGCTGTCACCATGTTATAATTTCATAGCGAGCCTGGGACGATACAGGCTGTCACCATGTTATAATGTCACAGGAGGCCTGGGCTGGATAATACAGGCTGTCACCATGTTATAATGTCACAGGAGGCCTGGGCTGGATAATACAGGCTGTCACCATGTTATAATGTCACAGGAGGTCTGGGCTGGGTAATATAGGCTGTAACCATGTTATAATGACACAGGGGGCCTGGGATGGGCAATACAGGCTGTCACCATGTCATAATGTCACAAAAGGCCTGAGCTAGAAAATACAGGCTGTCACCATGTTATAATGTCACAGGGGGCCCAGGCTGTAACCATGTTATAATGTCACAAGAGGCCTGGGTTGGAAAATACAGGCAGTCACCATGTTATAATGTCACAGGGGGCCCAGGCTGGATGATACAGGCTGTAACCATGTTATAATGTCACAGGGGGCTTGCGATGGATAATACAGGCTGTCAACATGTTATAATGTCACAAGAGGCCTGGGCTGGATAATACAGGCTGTCACCATGTTATAATGTCACAGGAGGCCTGGGCTGGATAATACAGGCTGTCACCCTGTTATAATGTCACAGGAGGCCTGGGCTGGATAATACAGGCTGTCACCATGTTATAATGTCACAGGAGGCCTGGGCTGGGTAATACAGGCTGTAACCATGTTATAATGACACAGGGGGCCTGGGATGGGCAATACAGGCTGTCACCATGTCATAATGTCACAAAAGGCCTGAGCTGGAAAATACAGGCTGTTACCATGTTATAATGTCACAGGGGGCCCAGGCTGGATGACACAGGCTGTAACCATGTTATAATGTCACAAGAGGCCTGGTTTGGCAAATACAGGCAGTCACCATGTTATAATGTCACAGGGGGCCCAGGCTGGATGATACAGGCTGTAACCATGTTATAATGTCACAGGGGGCTTGCGATGGATAATACAGGCTGTCACCATGTTATAATGTCACAAGAGGCCTGGTATGGATAATACAGGCTGTCACCATGTTATAATGTCACAGGAGGCCTGGGCTGGGTAATACAGGCTGTAACCATGTTATAATGACACAGGGGGCCTGGGATGGGCAATACAGGCTGTCACCATGTTATAATGTCAAAGGAGGCCTGGGCTGGATAATACAGGCTGTATCCCATGTTATAATGTCCCAAGGGGCCTGGGCTGGATAATACAGGCTGTCACCATGTTGTAATGTCACAGGATGCTTGGGCTGCTGCCCGTCTCAGTCTACATTATAACACACTCTAGTTTGTATTATTTTACTGTATTTATGATGGCCGTTTCATTCCCATTATGGTGTGCACATGACAGGTCCAGTCTCATTCACATTACGGTGTGCACGTGACAACTCCCGTCTGATTCACGTTATGGTGTGCATGTGACAGCTCCTGTCTCATTCATGTTATGGTGTGCACGTGACAGATCCTTCTCATTCATGTTATGGTGTGCATGTGACAGATCCTTCTCATTCACATTACAGTGTGCACGTGACAGCTCCATTAAGTACTCTGTCATGTATTCATGCAAGCGGGCCTGTATTGTAACAGCAGTGAATTCTATGTAGGTACAGTCCCACCTTCCCTCTAGGTATGGGTCATGCCAATGAATCCCAGCCATGAAGTGCAGCCATATAGCTGCAGTGTTTCAAATCAATTAGGTACCAAGCTGTTACCAGGGTAGAGCTAGTTTTCCTGTCACAAGCTGTGATGGCCAGAGCTTTGCAGCACAATTCTGTCAGCATGTTTTATTGTCACAGGAGGCTTGGGCTGGATAATACAGGCTGTAACCATGTTATAATGTCACAAGAGGCCTTGTCTGGATAATACAGGCTCTCACCATGTTATAATGTCACAGGGGACCTGGGATCATACAGGCTGTCACCATGTTGTAATACCACAGGGGGCCTGGGATGGATAATACAGGCTGCCACTATTTTATAATGGCACAAGAGGCCTGGGATGGATAATACAAGCTGTCACCATGTTATAATGTCACAAGAAGCCTGTGCTGAATAATACAGGTATTCCCCATGTTATAACATCAAAGGGGGCCTGGGATGGATAATACAGACAATCACCATGTTATAATGTTAGATGAGGCCTGGGCTGGATAATACAGACTGTCACCATTTTATAATGTCACAAGGGGCCTGGGCAGGATGATACAGGCTGTAACCATGTTATAATGTCACAGGGGGCCTGGGACGGATAATACAGGCTGTCACCATGTTATAATGTCACAGGATGCCTGGGCTGGATAATACAGGCTGTCAGCATGTTATAATGTCACAAGAGGTCTGGGCTGGATAATACAGGCTGTCACCATCTTTTAATGTCACAGGAGGCCTGGACTGAATAATACTGGCTGTCACCATGTTATAATGTAACAGGGGGCCTGGGAAGGATAATACAGGCTGTCACCATGTTATAATATTAGATGAGGCCTGGGCTGGATAATACAGGCTGTCACCTTTTTATAATGTCACAGGGGGCCTGGGATGGATAATACAGGCTGTCACAATGTGTAATGTCAAAGGATGCTTGGGCTGGATAATACAGGCTGTCACCATGTTTTAATGTCATAGAATGCGTGGGATGGACAATACAAGCTGTCACCATCTTATAACATCATAGGGGGCCCCGGGCTGGATGATACAGGGTATAACCATGTTATAATGTCACAGGGAAGTTTGGATGGATAATGCAGGCTGTCACCATGTTTTAATGTCACAGGAGGCCTGGGCTGGACAATACAAGCTGTCACCATGTTTTACCATCATAGGGGGCCCGAGCTAGATGATACAGGGTATAACCATGTTATAATGTCACAGGGAGCCTGTGATGGATAATACAGGCCATCACCATGTTTTATTGTCACAGGAGGCCTGGACTGTATAATACAGGCTGTCACTATGTAATAATATCACAGGAGGCCTGGGCTGGATAATGCAGGCTGTCAATGTTATAATGTCACAGGAGGCCTGGGCTGGATAATACAGGCTATCACCATGTTGTAATGTCACAGGGTGCTTGGGTTGGATAATACAGGCTGTGGCCATATTGTAATGTCACAAGAGACATGGGCTGGATAATATAGACTGTAACAATGTTATAATGTCACAGGGGCATGTGCTGGATAATACAAGCTGTCGCCATGTTATAATGTCACAGGAGGATTGGGCTGCATAATACAGGCTGTCACCATGTTGTAATGTCAAAGGATGCTTGGGCTGGATAATACAGGCTGTCACCATGTTTTAATGTCACAGGAGGCCTGGGCTGGACAATACAAGCTGTCACCATGTTATAACATCACTGGGGGCCTGGGATGGATAATACAGGCTGTCACCATGTTTTAATGTCACAGGAGGCCTGGGCTGGATAATACAGGCTGTCACCATGTAATAATGTCACAGGAGGCCTGTGCTGGATAATACAGGCTGTCACCATGTTATAATGTCACAGGGGGCCTGGGCTGGTTAATACAGACTGTAACCAGGTTATAATGTCACAGGATGGTTGGGTTGGATAACACAGACTGTGACCATGTTATAATGTCAGAGGGGGCCTGGGCTGGATAATATAGACTGTAACCATGTTATAATGTCTCAGGGGCATGTGCTGGATAATACAAGCTGTCACCATGTTATAATGTCACAGGAGGATTGGGCTGGATAAAACAGGCTGTCACAATGTTATAATGTCACAGGAGGCCTGGGCTGGATAAAACAGGCTCTCACAATTTTATAATGTCACAGGGGGTCTGGGATGGATAATACAGGCTGTCACCATGTTATAATGTCACAAGAGGCCTGGGCTGGATAATACAGGCTGTCACCATGTTATGATGTCACAGGGGGACGAGCTGATTGATATAGGCTGTAACCATGTTATAATGTCACAGGGGGCCTGGTATGGATAATACAGGCTGTCACCATGTTATAATGTCACAGGAGGCCAGGGCTAGATAATTCAGGTTGTCACCATGTTATAATGTCACAAGAGACCTGGGCTGGATAATACAGGCTGTCACCATGGTATAACGTCACAGGGGGCTTGGGATGGATAGTACAAGCTGTCACCATGTTATAATGTTAGAAGAGGCCTGGGCTGAATAATACAGGCTGTCACCATTTTATAATGTCACAAGGTGCCTGGGATGGATAATACAGGCTGCACCATGTTTCTAATGTCACAAAAAGCCTGGGCTGAAAAAGACAGGCTGACACCACATTTTAATGTCACAGTAGGATCAGACTCGATCGTACACTGCTGTAACCATGCTATAATGTCACAAGAGACCTGGACTGGATAATAAAGGCTGTCACCATGTTATAATGTCAGAGGTGGCCTGGGCTGGATAATACAGGCTGTCACCATGTCATAATGTCACAGGAGGCCTGGGATGGATAATACAGGCTGTCACATGTAATAATGTCACAGGAGGCCTGCACTGGATTTTACAGGCTGTCACCATGTTATAATGTCTCAGAGTGCCTGCGCTGAATAATACAGGCTGTCACCACATTGTAATGTCACAGGATGCTTGGGCTGGATAATACAGGCTGTGACCATGTTATAATGTCACAGGGGCCTTGGCTGGATAATATAGACTGTAACCATGTTATAATGTCACAGGGGCCTGTGCTGGATAATACAGGCTGTTGCCATGTTATAATGTCACAGGAGGCCTGGGCTGGATAATACAGGCTGTCACAATGTTGTAATGACACAGGAGGCCTAGGCTGGATAATATAGGCTGTCACCATGTTATAATGTCACAGGGGGCCTGCGATGGATAAAACAGGCTGTCACCATGTTATAATTTCATAGTGAGCCTGGGATGATACAGGCTGTCACCATGTTATAATGTCACAGGAGGCCTGGGATGGATAATACAGGCTGTCACCATGTTATAATGTCACAGGGGGGCTGGTATGGATAATACAGGCTGTCACCATGTTATAATGTCACAGGAGGCCTGGGCTGGGTAATACAGGCAGTAACCATGTTATAATGACACAGGGGGCCTGGGATGGGCAATACAGGCTGTCACCATGTCATAATGTCACAAAAGGCCTGAGCTGGAAAATACAGGCTGTCACCATGTTATAATGTCACAGGGGGCCCAGGCTGGATGACACAGGCTGTACCCATGTTATAATATCACAAGAAGCCTGGGTTGGAAAATACAGGCAGTCACCATGTTATAATGTCACAGGGGGCCCAGGCTGGATGATACAGGCTGTAACCATGTTATAATGTCACAGGGGGCTTGCGATGGATAATACAGGCTGTCACCATGTTATAATGTCACAAGAGGCCTGGGCTGGATAATACAGGCTGTCACCATGTTATGACGTCACAGGGGGATGAGCTGATTGATATAGGCTGTAACCATGTTATAATGTCACAGGGGGCCTGGTATGGATAATACAGGCTGTCACCATGTTATAATGTCACAGGAGGCCAGGGCTAGATATTACAGGCTGTCACGATGTTATAATGTCACAAGAGACCTGGGCTGGATAACACAGGCTGTCACCATGGTATAATGTCACAGGGGGCATGGGATGGATAGTACAGGCTGTCACCATGTTATAACGTTATAAGAGGCCTGGGATGGATAATACAGGCTGTCACCATGTTTCTAATGTCACAAAAGGCCTGGGCTGAAAAATACAGGCTGACACCACATTTTAATGTCACAGTAGGATCGGACTCGATAGTACACTGCTGTAACCATGCTATAATGTCACAAGAGACCTGGGCTGGATAATACAGGCTGTCACCATGTTATAATGTCAGAGGTGGCCTGGGCTGGATAATACAGGATGTCACCATGTTATAATGTCACAGGAGGCCTGGGCTGGATAATACAGGCTGTCACATATAATAATGTCACAGGAGGCCTGCACTGGATTCTACAGGCTGTCACCATGTTTTAATGTCACAGAGTGCCTGCGCTGGATAATACAGGCTGTCACCACATTGTAATGTCACAGGATGCTTGGGCTGGATAATACAGGCTGTGACCATGTTATAATGTCACAGGGGCCTTGGCTGGATAATATAGACTGTAACCATGTTATAATGTCACAGGGGCCTGTGCTGGATAATCCAGGCTGTTGCCATGTTATAATGTCACAGGAGGTCTGGGCTGGATAATACAGGCTGTCAACATGTTGTAATGACACAGGTGGCCTAGGCTGGATAATATAGGCTGTCACCATGTTATAATGTAACAGGGGGCCTGGTATGGATAAAACAGGCTGTCACCATGTTATAATTTCATAGAAAGCCTGGGATGATACAGGCTGTCACCATGTTATAATGTCACCTGAGGCCTGGGATGGATAATACAGGCTGTCACCATGTTATAATGTCACAGGGGGCCTGGTATGGATAATACAGGCTGTCACCATGTTATAATGTCACAGGAGACCTGGGTTTGGAAATACAAGCTGTAAGCATGTTATAATGACACGGGGGCCTGGGATGGGCAATACAGCCTGTCACCATGTCATAATGTCACAAAAGGCCTAAGCTGGAAAATACAGGCTGTCACCATGTTATAATGTCACAGGGGGCCCAGGCTGGATGACACAGGCTGTAACCATGTTATAATGTCACAAGAGGCCTGGGTTGGAAAATACAGGCAGTCACCATGTTATAATGTCACAGGGGGCCCAGGCTGGATGATACAGGCTGTAACCATGTTATAATGTCACAGGGGGCTTGCGATGGATAATACAGGCTGTCACCATGTTATAATGTCACAAGAGGCCTGGGCTTGATAATACAGGCTGTTACCATGTTATAATGTCACAGGAGGTCTGGGCTGAAAAATACAAGCTGTCACCATGTTATAACGTCACAGGGGGCCTGGGCTGGATAATACAGGCTGTCAACATGTTATAATGTTAGAAGATGTCTGGGCTAGATAATATAGGTTGTCACCATTTTATAATGTCACAGGGAGCCTGGCCTGGATAATATAGGCTGTCATTATCTTATAATGTCATTCTGGGCCTGGGACGGATAATACAGGCTGTCACCATGTTGTAATGTCAAAGGATGCTTGGGCTGGATAATACAGGCTGTTACTATGTAATAATATCACAGGAGGCCTAGGCTAGATAATACAGGCCGTCAATATGTTATAAACTCACAGGAGGCCTGGGCTGGATAATACAGGGTGTCACTATATTATAGTTTCAAAAGAGACCTCGGCTGGATAATACAGGTTGTCACCATGTTGTAATGTCAGAGGGGGCCTGGGCTGGATAATACAGGCTGTCACCATGTTATAATGTTACAGGAGGCCTGGGCTGGATAATACAGGCTGTCACCATGTTGTAATGTTACATGAGGCCTGGGCTGGATAATAAAGGCTGTCACCATGTTATAATGTTACAGGAGGCATGGGCTGGATAAAACAGGCTGTCACCATGTTATAATGTCACAGGGGGTCCGGGATGGATAATAGAGGCTGTCACCATGTTATAATGTTAGAAGAGGCCTGGGCTGAAAAATACAGGCTGTCACCATTTTATAATGTCAAAAAGGGCCTGGGATGGATAATATAGGCTGTCACCATGTTATAATGTCACAAGAGGCCTGTGCTGAATAATACAGGTATTCCCCATGTTATAACATCACAGGGGGCCTGGGATGAATAATACAGACTATCACCATGTCATAATGTTAGATGAGGCCTGGGCTGGATAATACAGACTGTCACCTTTTTATTATGTCACAAGGGGCCTGGGCAGGATGATACAGGCTGTAACCATGTTATAATTTCACAGGGGGCCTGGGACGGATAATACAGGCTGTCACCATGTTATAATGTCACAGGAATCCTGGGCTGGATAATACAGGCTGTCACCATGTTATAATGTCACAAGAGGTCTGGGCTGGATAATGCAGACTGTCACCATCTTTTAATGTCACAGGAGGCCTGGACTGAATAATACTGGCTGTCACCATGTTATAATGTAACAGGGGGCCTGGGAAGGATAATACAGGCTGTCACCATGTTATAATATTAGATGAGGCCTGGGCTGGATAATACAGGCTGTCACCTTTTTATAATGTCACCGGGGGCCTGGGATGGATAATACAGGCTGTCACCATGTGTAATGTCAAAGGATGCTTGGGCTGGATAATACAGGCTGTCACCATGTTTTAATGTCATAGAATGCCTGGGATGGACAATACAAGCTGTCACCATCTTATAATATCATAGGGGGCCCCGGGGTGGATGATACAGGGTATAACCATGTTATAATGTCACAGGGAGCCTGTGATGGATAATGCAGGCCGTCACCATGTTTTAATGTCACAGGAGGCCTGGGCTGGATAACACAGTCTGTCATCATGTTATAATGTCACAGGAGGCCTGGACTGTATAATACAGGCTGTCACTATGTAATAATATCACAGGAGGCCTGGGCTGGATAATACAGGCTGTCAATGTTATAATGTCACAGGAGGCCTGGGCTGGATAATGCAGGCTGTCACCATGTTGTAATGTCACAGGGTGCTTGGGTTGGATAATACAGGCTGTGGCCATATTATAATGTCACAAGAGACATGGGCTGGATAATATAGACTGTAACAATGTTATAATGTCACAGGGGCATGTGCTG
This sequence comes from Protopterus annectens, assembly GCF_019279795.1. Classification (NCBI taxonomy): domain Eukaryota; kingdom Metazoa; phylum Chordata; order Ceratodontiformes; family Protopteridae; genus Protopterus; species Protopterus annectens. The sequence goes on from NC_056745.1 coordinate 36,758,530, forward strand.
GATAATACAAGTTGTCGCCATGTTATAATGTCACAGGAGGATTGGGCTGGATAATACAGGCTGTCACCATGTTGTAATGTCAAAGGATGCTTGGGCTGGATAATACAGGCTGTCACCATGTTTTAATGTCACAGGAGGCCTGGGCTGGACAATACAAGCTGTCACCATGTTATAACATCACTGGGGGCCTGGGATGGATAATACAGGCTGTCACCATGTTTTAATGTCACAGGAGGCCTGGGCTGGATAATACAGGCTGTCACCACGTAATAATGTCACAGGAGGCCTGTGCTGGATAATACAGGCTGTCACCATGTTATAATGTCACAGGGGGCCTGGGCTGGATAATACAGGCTGTAACCATGTTATAATGTCACAGGATGGTTGGGTTGGATAACACAGGCTGTGACCATGTTATAATGTCAGAGGGGGCCTGGGCTGGATAATATAGACTGTAACCATGTTATAATGTCACAGGGGCATGTGCTGGATAATACAAGCTGTCACCATGTTATAATGTCACAGGAGGATTGGGCTGGATAAAACAGGCTGTCACAATGTTATAATGCCACAGGAGGCCTGGGCTGGATAAAACAGGCTCTCACAATTTTATAATGTCACAGGGGGTCTGGGATGGATAATACAGGCTGTCACCATGTTATAATGTCACAAGAGGCCTGGGCTGGATAATACAGGCTGTCACCATGTTATAATGTCACAGGGGGATGAGCTGATTGATATAGGCAGTAACCATGTTATAATGTCACAAGGGGCCTGGCATGGATAATACAGGCTGTCACCATGTTATAATGTCACAGGAGGCCTGGGCTAGATAATACAGGCTGTCACCATGTTATAATGTCACAAGAAACCTGGGCTGGATAATACAGGCTGTCACCATGTTATAATGTCACAGGGGGCCTGGGATGGATAGTACAGGCTGTCACCATGTTATAATGTTAGAGAGGCCTGAGCTGGATAATACAGGCTGTCACCATTTTATAATGTCACAAGGGGCCTGGGATGGGTAATACAGGCTGCCACCATGTTTCTAATGTCACAAAAGGCCTGGGCTGGAAAATACAGGCTGACACCATATTTTAATGTCACAGTAGGATCGGACTCGATAGTACACTGCTGTAACCATGCTATAATGTCACAAGAGACCTGGGCTGGATAATACAGGCTGTCATCATGTTATAATGTCAGAGGTGGCCTGGGCTGGATAATACAGGCTGTCACCATGTTATAATGTCACAGGAGGCCTGGGCTGGATAATACAGGCTGTCACATGTAATAATGTCACAGGAGGCCTGCACTGGATTCTACAGGCTGTCACCATGTTATAATGTCACAGAGTGCCTGTACTCGATAATACAGGCTGTCACCACATTGTAATGTTACAGGATGCTTGGGCTGGATAATACAGGCTGTGACCATGTTATAATGTCACAGGGGCCTTGGCTGGATAATATAGACTGTAAATATGTTATAATGTCACAGGGGCCTGTGCTGGATAATACAGGCTGTCACCATGTTATAATGTCACAGGAGGCCTGGGCTGGATAATACAGGCTGTCACCATGTTGAAATGTCACAGGAGGCCTAGGCTGGATAATATAGGCTGTCACCATGTTATAATGTCACAGGGAGCCTGGGATGGATAAAACAGGCTGTCACCATGTTATAATTTCATAGCGAGCCTGGGATGATACAGGCTGTCACCATGTTATAATGTCACAGGAGGCCTGGGCTGGATAATACAGGCTGTCACCATGTTATAATGTCACAGGAGGCCTGGGCTGGATAATACAGGCTGTCAACATGTTATAATGTTAGAAGATGTCTGGGCTAGATAATGCAGGCTGTCACCATTTTATAATGTCACAGGGAGCCTGGCCTGGATAATATAGGGTGTCATTATCTTATAATGTCATACTGGGCCTGGGACGGATAATACAGGCTGTCACCATGTTGTAATGTCAAAGGATGCTTGGGCTGGATAATACAGGCTGTCACTATGTAATAATATCACAGGAGGCCTGGGCTAGATAATACAGGCTGTCAATATGTTATAAACTCATAGGAGGCCTGGGCTGGATAATACAGGGTGTCACCATATTATAGTTTCAAAAGAGACCTGGGCTGGATAATACAGGTTGTCACCATGTTCTAATGTAAGAGGGGGCCTGGGCTGGATAATACAGGCTGTCACCATGTTATAATGTCACAGGAGGCCTGGGCTGGATAATACAGGCTGTCACCATGTTATAATGTTACAGGAGGCCTGGGCTGGATAAAACAGGCTGTCACCATGTTATAATGTCACAGGGGGTCCGGGATGGATAATAGAGGCTGTCCCCATGTTATAATGTTAGAAGAGGCCTGGGCAGGAAAATATAGGCTGTCACCATTTTATAATGTCAAAAAGGGCCTGGGATGGATAATACAGGCTGTCACCATGTTATAATGTCAAAAGAGGCCTGTGCTGAATAATACAGGTATTCCCCATGTTATAACATCACAGGGGGCCTGGGATGGATAATACAGACTATCACCATGTTATAATGTTAGATGAGGCCTGGGCTGGATAATACAGACTGTCACCTTTTTATAATGTCACAAGGGGCCTGGGCAGGATGATACAGGCTGTAACCATGTTATAATGTCACAGGGGGCCTGGGACGGACAATACAGGCTGTCACCATGTTATAATGTCACAGGATGCCTGGGCTGGATAATACAGGCTGTCACCATGTTATAATGTCACAGGAGGCCTGGGCTGGGTAATACAGGCTGTAACCATGTTATAATGACACAGGGGGCCTGGGAAGGGCAATACAGGCTGTCACCATGTCATAATGTCACAAAAGGCCTGAGCTAGAAAATACAGGCTGTCACCATGTCATAATGTCACAGGGGGCCCAGGCTGGATGACACAGGCTGTAACCATGTTATAATGTCACAAGAGGCCTGGGTTGGAAAATACAGGCAGTCACCATGTTATAATGACACAGGGGGCCCAGGCTGGATGATACAGGCTGTAACCATGTTATAATGTCACAGGGGGCTTGCGATGGATAATACAGGCTGTCACCATGTTATAATGTCACAAGAGGCCTGGGCTGGATAATACAGGCTGTCACCATGTTATAATGTCACAGGAGGTCTGGGCTGAAAAATACAAGCTGTCACCATGTTATAACATCACAGGGGGCCTGGGCTGGATAATACAGGCTGTCAACATGTTATAATGTTAGAAGATGTCTGGGCTAGATAATACAGGCTGTCAGCATTTTATAATATCACAGGGGGCCTGGCCTGGATAATATAGGCTGTCATTATCTTATAATGTCATACTGGGCCTGGGACGGATAATACAGGCTTTCACCATGTTGTAATGTCAAAGGATGCTTGGGCTGGATAATACAGGCTGTCACTATGTAATAATATCACAGGAGGCCTGGGCTAGATAATACAGGCCGTCAATATGTTATAAACTCACAGGAGGCCTGGGCTGGATAATACAGGGTGTCACCATATTATAGTTTCAAAAGAGACCTGGGCTGGATAATACAGGTTGTCACCATGTTATAATGTCAGAGGGGGCCTGGGCTGGATAATACAGGCTGTCACCATGTTATAATGTCACAGGGGGCCTGGGCTGGATAATACAGGCTGTCACCATGTTGTAATGTTACATGAGGCATGGGCTGGATAATACAGGCTGTCACCATGTTATAATGTTACAGGAGGCCTGGGCTGGATAAAACAGGCTGTCACCATGTTATAATATCACAAGGGGTCCGGGATGGATAATAGAGGCTGTCACCATGTTATAATGTTAGAAGAGGCCTGGGCTGGAAAATACAGGCTGTCACCATTTTATAATGTCAAAAAGGGCCTGGGATGGATAATACAGGCTGTCACCATGTTATAATGTCAAAGAGGCCTGTGCTGAATAATACAGGTATTCCCCATGTTATAACATCAAAGGGGCCTGGGATGGATAATACAGACAATCACCATGTTATAATGTTATATGAGGCCTGGGCTGGATAATACAGACTGTCACCTTTTTATAATGTCACAAGGGGCCTGGACAGGATGATACAGGCTGTAACCATGTTATAATGTCACAGGGGGCCTGGGACGGATAATACAGGCTGTCACCATGTTATAATGTCACAGGATGCCTGGGCTGGATAATACTGGCTGTCACCATGTTATAATGTAACAGGGGGCCTGGGAAGGATTATACAGGCTGTCACCATGTTATAATATTAGATGAGGCCTGGGCTGGATAATACAGGCTGTCACCTTTTTATAATGTCACAGGGGGCCTGGGATGGATAATACAGGCTGTCACCATGTGTAATGTCAAAGGATGCTTGGGCTGGATAATACAGGCTGTCACCATGTTTTAATGTCACAGAATGCCTGGGATGGACAATACAAGCTGTCACCATCTTATAACATCATAGGGGGCCCCGGGCTGGATGATACAGGGTATAACCATGTTATAATGTCACAGGGAAGTTGGGATGGATAATGCAGGCTGTCACCATGTTTTAATGTCACAGGAGGCCTGGGCTGGACAATACAAGCTGTCACCATGTTTTACCATCATAGGGGGCCCGGGCTAGATGATACAGGGTATAAACATGTTATAATGTCACAGGGAGCCTGTGATGGATAATACAGACCATCACCATGTTTTAATGTCACAGGAGACCTGGATTGTATAATACAGGCTGTCACTATGTAATAATATCACAGGAGGCCTGGGCTGGATAATGCAGACTGTCAATGTTATAATGTCACAGGAGGCCTGGGCTGGATAATACAGGCTATCACCATGTTGTAATGTCACAGGGTGCTTGGGTTGGATAATACAGGCTGTGGCCATATTGTAATGTCACAAGAGACATGGGCTGGATAATATAGACTGTAACAATGTCATAATGTCACAGGGGCATGTGCTGGATAATACAAGCTGTCGCCATGTTATAATGTCACAGGAGGATTGGGCTGGATAATACAGGCTGTCACCATGTTGTAATGTCAAAGGATGCTTGGGCTGGATAATACAGGCTGTCACCATGTTTTAATGTCACAGGAGGCCTGGGCTGGACAATACAAGCTGTCACCATGTTATAACATCACTGGGGGCCTGGGATGGATAATACAGGCTGTCACCATATTTTAATGTCACAGGAGGTCTGGGCTGGATAATACAGGCTGTCACCATGTAATAATGTCACAGGAGGCCTGTGCTGGATAATACAGGCTGTCACCATGTTATAATGTCACAGGGGGCCTGGGCTGGATAATACAGGCTGTAACCATGTTATAATGTCACAGGATGGTTGGGTTGGATAACACAGGCTGTGACCATGTTATAATGTCAGAGGGGGCCTGGGCTGGATAATATAGACTGTAACCATGTTATAATGTCTCAGGGGCATGTGCTGGATAATACAAGCTGTCACCATGTTATAATGTCACAGGAGGATTGGGCTGGATAAAACAGGCTGTCACAATGTTATAATGTCACAGGAGGCCTGGGCTGGATAAAACAGGCTCTCACAATTTTATAATGTCACAGGGGGTCTGGGATGGATAATACAGGCTGTCACCATGTTATAATGTCACAAGAGGCCTGGGCTGGATAATACAGGCTGTCACCATGTTATAACATCACAGGGGGACGAGCTGATTGATATAGGCTGTAACCATGTTATAATGTCACAGGGGGCCTGGTATGGATAATACAGGCTGTCACCATGTTATAATGTCACAGGAGGCCTGGGCTAGATAATACAGGCTGTCACCATGTTATAATGTCACAAGAAACCTGGGCTGGATAATACAGGTTGTCACCATGTTACAATGTCACAGGGGGCCTGGGATGTATAGTACATGCTGCCACCATTTTATAATGTTAGAAGAGGCCTGGGCTGGATAATACAGGCTGTCACCATGTTATAATGTCACAAGGGGCCTGGGATGGATAATACAGGCTGTCACCATGTTTCTAATTTCACAAAAGGCCTGGGCTGGAAAATACAGGCTGACACCATATTTTAATGTCACAGTAGGATCGGACTTGATAGTACACTGCTGTAACCATGCTATAATGTCACAAGAGACCTGGGCTGGATAATACAGGCTGTCATCATGTTATAATGTCAGAAGCAGCCTGGGCTGGATAATACAGGCTGTCACCATGTTATAATGTCACAGGAGGCCTGGGCTGGAAAATACAGGCTGTCACATGTAATAATGTCACAGGAGGCCTGCACTGGATTCTACAGGCTGTCACCATGTTATAATGTCACAGAGTGCCTGCACTGGATAATACAGGCTGTCACCACATTGTAATGTCACAGGATGCTTGGGCTGGATAATACAGGCTGTGACCATGTTATAATGTCACAGGGGCCTTGGCTGGATAATATAGACTGTAACCATGTTATAATGTCACAGGGGCCTGTGCTGGATAATACAGGCTGTCACCATGTTATAATGTCACAGGAGGCCTGGGCTGGATAATACAGGCTGTCACCATGTTGAAATGTCACAGGAGGCCTAGGCTGGATAATATAGGCTGTCACCATGTTATAATGTCACAGGGGGCCTGGGATGGATAAAACAGGCTGTCACATTGTTATAATTTCATAGCGAGCCTGGGACGATACAGGCTGTCACCATGTTATAATGTCACAGGAGGCCTGGGCTGGATAATACAGGCTGTCACCATGTTATAATGTCACAGGAGGCCTGGGCTGGATAATACAGGCTGTCACCATGTTATAATGTCACAGGAGGTCTGGGCTGGGTAATATAGGCTGTAACCATGTTATAATGACACAGGGGGCCTGGGATGGGCAATACAGGCTGTCACCATGTCATAATGTCACAAAAGGCCTGAGCTGGAAAATACAGGCTGTCACCATGTTATAATGTCACAGGGGGCCCAGGCTGTAACCATGTTATAATGTCACAAGAGGCCTGGGTTGGAAAATACAGGCAGTCACCATGTTATAATGTCACAGGGGGCCCAGGCTGGATGATACAGGCTGTAACCATGTTATAATGTCACAGGGGGCTTGCGATGGATAATACAGGCTGTCAACATGTTATAATGTCACAAGAGGCCTGGGCTGGATAATACAGGCTGTCACCATGTTATAATGTCACAGGAGGCCTGGGCTGGATAATACAGGCTGTCACCCTGTTATAATGTCGCAGGAGGCCTGGGCTGGATAATACAGGCTGTCACCATGTTATAATGTCACAGGAGGCCTGGGCTGGGTAATACAGGCTGTAACCATGTTATAATGACACAGGGGGCCTGGGATGGGCAATACAGGCTGTCACCATGTCATAATGTCACAAAAGGCCTGAGCTGGAAAATACAGGCTGTTACCATGTTATAATGTCACAGGGGGCCCAGGCTGTAACCATGTTATAATGTCACAAGAGGCCTGGGTTGGAAAATACAGGCAGTCACCATGTTATAATGTCACAGGGGGCCCAGGCTGGATGATACAGGCTGTAACCATGTTATAATGTCACAGGGGGCTTGCGATGGATAATACAGGCTGTCAACATGTTATAATGTCACAAGAGGCCTGGGCTGGATAATACAGGCTGTCACCATGTTATAACATCACTGGGGGCCTGGGATGGATAATACAGGCTGTCACCATGTTTTAATGTCACAGGAGGCCTGGGCTGGATAATACAGGCTGTCACCATGTAATAATGTCACAGGAGGCCTGTGCTGGATAATACAGGCTGTCACCATGTTATAATGTCACAGGGGGCCTGGGCTGGTTAATACAGACTGTAACCAGGTTATAATGTCACAGGATGGTTGGGTTGGATAACACAGACTGTGACCATGTTATAATGTCAGAGGGGGCCTGGGCTGGATAATATAGACTGTAACCATGTTATAATGTCTCAGGGGCATGTGCTGGATAATACAAGCTGTCACCATGTTATAATGTCACAGGAGGATTGGGCTGGATAAAACAGGCTGTCACAATGTTATAATGAAACAGGAGGCCTGGGCTGGATAAAACAGGCTCTCACAATTTTATAATGTCACAGGGGGTCTGGGATGGATAATACAGGCTGTCACCATGTTATAATGTCACAAGAGGCCTGGGATGGATAATACAGGCTGTCACCATGTTATAACATCACAGGGGGACGAGCTGATTGATATAAGCTGTAACCATGTTATAATGTCACAGGGGGCCTGGTATGGATAATACAGGCTGTCACCATGTTATAATGTCACATGAGGCCTGGGCTAGATAATACAGGCTGTCACCATGTTATAATGTCACAAGAAACCTGGGCTGGAAAATACAGACTGTCACCATGTTATAATGTCACAGGGGGCCTGGGATGTATAGTAAATGCTGTCACCATGTTATAATGTTAGAAGAGGCCTGGGCTGGATAATACAGGCTGTCACCATTTTATAATGTCACAAGGGGCCTGGGATGGATAATACAGGCTGTCACCATGTTTCTAATGTCACAAAAGGCCTGGGCTGGAAAATACAGGCTGACACCATATTTTAATGTCACAGTAGGATCGGACTCGATAGTACACTGCTGTAACCATGCTATAATGTCACAAGAGACCTGGGCTGGATAATACAGGTTGTCATCATGTTATAATGTCAGAGGCAGCCTGGGCTGGATAATACAGGCTGTCACCATGTTATAATGTCACAGGAGGCCTGGGCTGGATAATACAGGCTGTCACATGTAATAATGTCACAGGAGGCCTGCACTGGATTCTACAGGCTGTCACCATGTTATAATGTTACAGAGTGCCTGCACTGGATAATACAGGCTGTCACTACATTGTAATGTCACAGGATGCTTGGGCTGGATAATACAGGCTGTGACCATGTTATAATGTCACAGGGGCCTGTGCTGGATAATACAGGCTGTCACCATGTTATAATGTCAGAGGAGGCCTGGGCTGGATAATACAGGCTGTCACCATGTTGAAATGTCACAGGAGGCCTAGGCTGGATAATATAGGCTGTCACCATGTTATAATGTCACAGGGGGCCTGGGATGGATAAAACAGGCTGTCACCGTGTTATAATTTCATAGCGAGCCTGGGATGATACAGGCTATCACCATGTTATAATGTCACAGGAGGCCTGGGCTGGATAATACAGGCTGTCACCATGTAATAATGTCACAGGAGGCCTGGGCTGGGTAATACAGGCTGTAACCATGTTATAATGACACAGGGGGCCTGGGATGGGCAATACAGGTGGTCACCATGTCATAATGTCACAAAAGGCCTGAGCTGGAAAATACAGGCTGTCACCATGTTATAATGTCACAGGGGGCCCAGGCTGGATGACACAGGCTGTAACCGTGTTATAATGTCACAAGAGGCCTGGGTTGGAAAATACAGGCAGTCACCATGTTATAATGTCACAGGGGGCCCAGGCTGGATGATACAGGCTGTAACCATGTTATAATGTCACAGGGGGCTTGCTATGGATAATACAGGCTGTCACCATGTTATAATGTCACAAGAGGCCTGGGCTGGATAATACAGGCTGTCACCATGTTATAATGTCACAGGAGGCCTGGGCTGGATAATACAGGCTGTCACCATGTTATAATGTCACAGGAGGCCTGGGCTGGATAATACAGGCTGTCACCATGTTATAATGTCACAGGAGGCCTGGGCTGGGTAATACAGGCTGTAACCATGTTATAATGACACAGGGGGCCTGGGATGGGCAATACAGGCTGTCACCATGTCATAATGTCACAAAAGGCCTGAGCTGGAAAATACAGGCTGTTACCATGTTATAATGTCACAGGGGGCCCAGGCTGGATGACACAGGCTGTAACCATGTTATAATGTCACAAGAGGCCTGGTTTGGAAAATACAGGCAGTCACCATGTTATAATGTCACAGGGGGCCCAGGCTGGATGATACAGGCTGTAACCATGTTATAATGTCAGAGGGGGCTTGCGATGGATAATACAGGCTGTCACCATGTTATAATGTCACAAGAGGCCTGGTATGGATAATACAGGCTGTCACCATGTTATAATGTCACAGGAGGCCTGGGCTGGGTAATACAGGCTGTAACCATGTTATAATGACACAGGGGGCCTGGGATGGGCAATACAGGCTGTCACCATGTTCTAATGTCAAAGGAGGCCTGGGCTGGATAATAAAGGCTGTATCCCATGTTATAATGTCACAAGGGGCCTAGGCTGGATAATACAGGCTGTCACCATGTTGTAATGTCACAGGATGCTTGGGCTGCTGCCCGTCTCAGTCTACATTATAACACACTCTAGTTTGTATTATTTTACTGTATTTATGATGGCCGTTTCATTCCCATTATGGTGTGCACATGACAGGTCCAGTCTCATTCACATTACGGTGTGCACGTGACAACTCCCGTCTGATTCACGTTATGGTGTGCATGTGACAGCTCCTGTCTCATTCATGTTATGGTGTGCACGTGACAGATCCTTCTCATTCATGTTATTGTGTGCATGTGACAGATCCTTCTCATTCACATTACAGTGTGCACGTGACAGCTCCATTAAGTACTCTGTCATGTATTCATGCAAGCGGGCCTGTATTGTAACAGCAGTGAATTCTATGTAGGTACAGTCCCACCTTCCCTCTAGGTATGGGTCATGCCAATGAATCCCAGCCATGAAGTGCAGCCATATAGCTGCAGTGTTTCAAATCAATTAGGTACCAAGCTGTTACCAGGGTAGAGCCAGTTTTCCTGTCACAAGCTGTGATGGCCAGAGCTTTGCAGCACAATTCTGTCAGCATGTTTTATTATCACAGGAGGCTTGGGCTGGATAATACAGGCTGTAACCATGTTATAATGTCACAAGAGGCCTTGTCTGGATAATACAGGCTCTCACCATATTATAATGTCACAGGGGACCTGGGATCATACAGGCTGTCACCATGTTGTAATACCACAGGGGGCCTGGGATGGATAATACAGGCTGCCACTATTTTATAATGGCACAAGAGGCCTGGGATGGATAATACAGGTTGTCATCATGTTATGTCACAGGAGGCCTGGGCTGGGTAATACAGGCTGTCACCATGTTGTAATGTCACAGGATGCTTGGGATGGATAATACAGCCTGTCACCATGTTATAATCTCATAAGGGGTCTGGGCTGGATAATACAGGCTGTCATCATGTTGTAATGTTACAGGGGGCCCGGGCTGGATGATACAGGCTGTAACCATGTTATAATGTCACGGGGGCCTTGGATGGATAATACAGACTGTCACCATGTTATAATGTCACCGGAGGCTTGGGCTGGATAATACAGGCTGTCACTATGTAATAATATCACAGGATGTCTGGGCTGGATAATACAGGCTGTCAATATGTTATAATGTCTCAGGAGGCCTGGGCTGGATAATACAGGCTGTCACCATGTTATAATGTCACAAGAGACCTGGGCTGGTTAATACAGGCTGTCACCATGTTATAATATCAGAGGGGGCCTGGGCTGGATAATACAGGCTGTCATGATGTTATAATGTCACAGGAGGCCTGGGCTGGATAATACAGGCTGTCGCATGTAATAATGTCACAGGAGGCCTGCACTGGATTATACAGGCTGTCACCATGTTATAATGTCACATGGTGCCTGCGCTGGATAATACAGGCTGTCATCATGTTGTAATGTCACAGGATGCTTGGGCTGGATAATACAGGCTGTCGCCATGTTATAATGTCACAGGAGGCCTGGGCAGGATAATACAGGCTGTCACCATGTTATAATGTCACAGGAAGCCTGGGATGATACAGGCTGTAACCATGTTATAATGTCACAGGAGGCCTGGGATGGATAATACAGGCTGTCACCATGTAATAATGTCACAGGAGGCCTGGGCTGGATAACACAGATTGTCACCATGTTATAATGTCACAGGAGGCCTGGGATGATACAGGCTGTCACCATGTTATAATGTCACAGGAGGCCTGGGCTGGATAATACAGGCTGTCACCATGTTATAATGTCACAGGAGGCCTGGGCTAGATAATACAGGCTGTCACCATTTTGGTGTGTGCGTGACAGCCCCTGTCTCATTCATGTTACAGTGTAAACGTGATAGCTCCCTTGCCATTCACATTATGGTGTGCACGTGACAACTCCCATCTCATTCGTGTTACGGTGTGCACGTGACAGGTCCCATCTCATTCACGTTACGGTATACACATAACAGCTCCTGTATCATTCACGTTATGGTGTGCATGTGACAGCTCCCATCTCATTCACGTTACTGTGTGCATGTGACACCTCCCGTTTCATTCATGTTATGGTGTGTACGTGACAGCTCCTGTCTCATTCACGTTACTGTGTGTGAATGACAGCTCCCATCTCATTCACGTTACGGTGGGCATGTGACAGCTCCCGTTTCATTCACGTCACTGTGTGCAGGTGACAGCTCCCATCTCATTCACATTACGGTGTGCACATGACAGCTCCATTAAGTACTCTGTCATGTATTCATGCAAGAGGGCCTGTATTGTAACAGCAGTGAATTCTATGTAGGTACAGTCCCACCTTCCCACTAGGTACGGGTCATGCCAATGAATCCCACCCATGAAGTGCAGCCATATAGCTGCAGTGTTTCAAATCAATTAGGTACCAAGCTGTTACCAGGATAGAGCCAGTTCTACTGTCACAAGCTGTGATGGCCAGAGCTTTGCATTACAATGCTGCTTTTATGAGAGCTATAATGTTTGTACAGATGATAGTAATAGCTATTCTGTCATCTGATTTAGTTCACCTATATCTGGAGGAGTGTTGTTTATGGGAAAAATTAGCAGCCTTTCTAGTTGTTGTGTTTTGTACTATTGTTTAACTCCTAAGTTATGCGTGAAAAGGGTCCTTGGACCAGTCTGCTTAACCAGGAAATAAATAAAGACGGTAAATAAATAAAGTGTTTTAAAATGTTTAATTTGTTTAAAAATGCATCTAAAATATGTGGTCAGTTTATGTCAAAGTTGTAATTGGCACATATTGTATGCAGTTACAAGACACCATTCCATTTTCATTTCTGTTTTCACTTCAGAATAAGGTATTAGTACAAAGGGAATGTGTTTTCCTGTCACTGCAGTGGTTTTGTAAATTAGAGATACATATGAGGACATTGGTTAACTGCATATAGATTGCTCACTGCAAAAATCAACCTAACCTTACTTTGCTCTTTTTGATACCATTTGACAAAATGCTGCATTAAAATATTGCACTGTAGCTTGCCTGTGACACTGCCTGCAGCCTTGCCTGCTTCTGTTTCTCCTGCTTTTACCAATACATAAAGTTATAGTACCTCCCAGAGAGATAACGTACATGTGTTCATGTCATGAGATCACTGGTCCCATTATAAGGGGATTCAGTCAGTAACTGCAGTAACATGGAAGTGACTGCCATGTGAAGGATGCTTGTTTTGGGGTAGTCATCTGGGGCACATGGAAGTTGTTTTCTAAGGAAAGCTTTAGTAGTGTGCAAAATCCTTAACACACATGGAGGAGCTGATAATAACAATAAATAAATAAATACATAATAAAAATCATTTAAACCACTGATCAGTCAATTAAGATTTTGGCATAAAGGAGATTATTTCTATTATTCAGTTTTCAAGAGGAATATTTAAGAATGTAGTGACAGATTATAACCTTTACTGACAACAGGAAAAAGAGAAGTATATAAAATAATAATTACAGGACTAGAAGCATGAACAAAGTAAATGTGCTCCCCCCAGTATATGGTTTTCCCTCAACACTTTACTGAAGAGCCAGCCCAGGTCACATGACTCTCAATCTAGATACTTGTCTTTGGTGGAATTCTGCTTGACACTCGACCTTTATGGTGTTATGACATTATTTGGAGCTGTTACCCTTAGTCATGTGACTTACTGATTAATAATATGCAGCATGTTATTGAGGAACAAAATAACTCGGGTTGTTTATTCAGGATGCAATTAGATGGCATATTAGTAACTGCTTGTCACGTGTTATAAATATTTTAATAATTACATTAATGTTTTATAATAAGTCAAGTACACGCTGTTCTGCAGCTTATGTGAAATGTCACAGTTGGATACAGAAACATTCTCAGCCACTAGTAATGTATAGCACATTATCCTAACGATGTTGATGGTTTATTTAGCGTTATAAAAATATGGAATATGTAATTATTTTCATTCTTTCCAGATCCACTTGACTTACAAACTAGTGCATGATGTCAGCTGAAACTTTAGATGGTACTGAAAAAAATGTCACTGACACTTGCTCTATTAGTTGCATAAGTTGAGATACGCTGAGTGTTGCTTACACTGTTAAATATGGATATCAGTATATTTCTGTAAGTATTTCAAAAACAAGCACAGAGAAAGGAACTACTTTGCAGCATATAAAAGACTGACGCCAGGATTCACGAATCCTCCGTGTAAGACTAAAGTAGTCTTACACGGAAACGCCAGTCTAAGAGAAAGACGGCAGCGCACCATGCATATTAATGAGGGCACGCTGCCTCAACTCAAAGGCTAACATGGAGCATGCATGAGTGCAGGGGGCGTGTCGGACTGCCAAGCAGTCCAAAAATCCACGCCCCTGCAAGTCTCTCAATTGGGAAATGTCAACTGACATGAGCGAGTCCGCTCAAATGTGTACATACCCAACACTACACTCCCCCACATTCTAAACCCCAGTACAATTATAAAATGTAAAACTTTTATTTATTTTTTTATTATTCCTGATATAGCTGCCCGTATTTGCAAGTGTTTGCATGGGTTTGCCCATTGCTTAGCTACAGTTAGCAGTCAAGACATTGAAGAGGATAATAAGAAGCTTATATGCAAATTAAGCAAAATAGCAATAGCGTAGTGGTAGAACCTTTGCACAAAGAGGAGGCATTCCCGGTTCGAGTCCCACCACTCCCCTTTTTATTTTCTGTTGGAAATCTGTATATGAAAAGAATCCCTGACATTTATCATTGAAATTTTAGTAAAAAGCATTGAAATGGCCTATGTAGTAGTGAACGAATTTTATATATATATAAGAAAATGAAATGGTTATGCATACTGATGAATGCATAAGTAACATATCTTAAGCAATGTGAAGCGCTGATAAGCAAAGTTTACCAGTATTAAGCACAATTCAGTATAATTGCTCATAGCTTATCACTGCTTTACCTAGCGCAATAGCTTTGCGCGGAGCTGCGCATAGTGCCAACTAGAGCAAACAGAACATGTTTTGCACGTAGCTGCGCTAACTAGCGCAACACAGGGCAACGTCGGGCAATGTCGAGCAACATAGAGCAACGTTGGGCAAAGTTGAGCAAAGTCGGCTAAACACAGCCACATCTCCTAGCCGGTCTGGCCAGTAGTAAAATAAAAGGCAATGACAGGCCTCGAACCCGGGATACTGTGCATCATAATCACAGTACTGAACCACTAAGCCATGACAGCTTTTCATATACATGCACTTTCAACACACACATACATATCAATAGAAGTTTACCCATTGCTAAGCAGGTGTGCTTTCAGCTGAGTTTCCTCAAAACCGGCCAATCACAGATAAGTGTGGGAAATGAGGCATATTTAAGTTCCATAGGTGAGAATACTTGCCATAACTGGTTGTAGCTCGCATCTACAGTCAGCATGGCCGGTGTTGGAAAGGGCTCTCGATTTCGAGCGCAACGTTGGGGCATTGAGGAGTCAAAAGTAATGGTTTGGCTCCTTGTCCATAATCATGAGGAGGGCTCCTGCAGGGCCAGTTCCAAGGCACCCAATACAAAGCGGAAGCCTGGAACTGTCTAGCTCATGATCTCACCACTGCCACAGGCGTCCCTTGGACTGGTGAGCAGGTCAGACACCACTACTCAGACCTGAAGAGATGCAAGGAGGACCGACTGAACCAGTGGATACAGGAGTCCTGTGGGATGGAAAATGCCCCACTACTGAGTAGGCAGCCATGGAATGAAGTATGTAAGAATTGCTATTGTAGTCTATATTATGGAAAGGTATGTCTCAATATCACTTCATTTACTTCACAGCTGCAGGTGTCCGTGCTGCGAATCAGCAAGCCTATGCAGATAGGCTGCTAAGGCTGCGCCACCAGGCAGGTTAGTAATTATTCTGCATGTATTGTTATATAAAATAAGTTTGAGAGCCTGAAAAAAAGTGTTGTAGCCCAATAATAAAGGTATAATAAGTCTTGAATAACTTCTCTGCGTGTACTGTTATATAAAATAAGTGAGAGAGCCTGAAAAATAGTGTTGTAACCCATTAATAAAGGTATAATAAGTCTTGATTAATTTCACTGCATGTACTGTTATATAAAATAAGTGAGAGAGCCTGAAAAAGAGTGTTGTAACCCATTAATAAGGGTATAATATGTTTTGAATAAGTCTTCTGCATGCACTGTTATATCAAATAAATGGGAGAGCCTCTAGAAAAATGTGTTATGTAATTAATAAAGGTATAATTCCTGGAGTGTGTCCGTGTCACTTTCTTTGATATGTTGTTGTACTCTTGCATTATAGAAATAGTACTGTTGTATTAAGCGCTGTCAACCCACACTTGTGTAGGCCCATATAAAGTGGATGAAGGGAGTGCCAGTAGCTGTTAAGCATATATACAGTCCTCAACTGTTGGTTCATGGCTGGCATGTACAGGTTAATCTGGCACATGAGTAGCTTGTTATTGTGTTCCCCAGAAATGTCAGTGTGCTGCTAGAAATGTAGGGGGCTGTTAAAATATAACTGATAATGTCACCTGAACACATCTAGATATGTAGATATATACATATAAATATAATATATAAATACATAGCATTAACATCTGCATCCTGGACAGTTTGTATGTCAGATACAGGTCAGGTATATAAAGAACTAGCAAAACCCATTTCACAATTTAACGGATATTGCCTAGTGTAATAATACACATAGGGGATATATACCTGCAGTCAAGAGGAATGTAGTGTAAACTATAAGTATATATAAGTTGTTAATGGAGGTATCCTTTTACACCCTACTGTATGTGCATAAACAATGCAATTCCACACCTCAATGGGTATGTCTAATCTCAAAACATTTGTTGGGACATATGTCCTATTGGTTTATAAATATCTGCATTTACTTTGATGCTTGTGCCCTGTTGAAATACTACAATCTTGGTGGCCTGTTGCCACCAATTAATCCTGCATACTGTTGGAATGTCCACTGTTGTTCTATATATGCATGTGTTATGCTTGCTGTTCAACTGTTGGAACTCTGGTGTGTTGGGTTAATGGGAATACTACTGCATGCTGTTACAACTAATTTGGAATGCTGTTGGCTGTTACCAACCCATATTGTCATTAAATCCTCCTAAACATAGAAAGTATGGGAAGGCCGGTCCAAGCGGACCCACCTGTCCCACCTCAGCTGGCGATGGCACCTGGCAGCAGCAGGTCTGGTGCCCAGCCTGGGACCTCCTCCTCCATTGGGCCTGTGCCACCTTCGGGTGGAAGCAATGCAGGGGATGGGGCTCGTCCCCCTGTGCAAGTGTGGGCGGAGGAGGGCCTCCTCTCACCCTCTGAATGGTCCAGGCTGTGGTGCGTAGGGAGATCCAGCGTTCTGTCACTGATCCTCTATGCCAGCTTGAGGCACGAGTGGCATGACTCATGGATGAGCCTGCCCCTCCTACACAGCCCCCAGCACAGCCACCCTCTGGTCTGTGAAGGTGCAGTGGTGACTGCCCATGGGTGGGGATCTCAGTTCCACTGTCACCATCTGTGGGCTCATGGGCTTGCGGTTTCCAAACATCCTTCCCCATCAATGTTGTTCACCCCCCACATGTGTCATATTCCACCCCTGTATGCATCTTGTTTGTCCTGTCTGTTTACCTCCCCAACCTACCTCCCCAAATATACCTACATCCCCTACCCCACATTCCACTCTCACCTGGAAAAAGAAAAAAAAGGGCAATCTGCTCCAAAATAAATTGCATCCCATACATAGCTGCCCATTTTGCACACATGTCTGCTGGACATATACAATGTAATTTAATTGGCAGTACAACATACTTTGTTGTCCCACCCCTCTCTCAGGGGTGGGAGGTTTCATATTTCCCACCAAAATTATTGCATATGCACAGCTGTTGCTGTAAAAGAAATGGGCAGCTATGGTCCTTCCCTACACCGTCCTGCACATCCCGAGCTGTTTTCCTTACTGTCTTTCCCTCTTTGTGCCCCTTTTTCACCACTGTCCTATCTCCCCATTTTCTTTTCTTTCAAAGAAATGAGCACAAGGGTTAGCAGGAATAAGCACTTTTAAGCAGTAGTTAGCGGGTTTGCGCGAGTGTGCACTTGTGTGCGGTTAGCTAAGCATTGCTAAGCTTCACGCAAACCCGTGCAAACCCACTTACAACTGCTTAAAAGTGCCTTAGTCACCCTGCATATGAGGGCCCTTGTTCTGCTCAGCAGCAAAATAAAACACCTCTGTCAGTCTCGAACCCCGGACCTTGGACACACTAGACTGCATGAAGTACCACTAAACCACAGTAGATATACAGCAGGTTGTTGCTGAAATAGATATATCATGCATCAGAATGAGTGAATGCAAAGGAAAAATAGGAATGCCATAACACAAAACCTGTTCTGTGGAACTTTACCAGCAGTTGTTGTGGAATTGCATTACATAACTGTGATAAGAGAACCAGCCATTCTAGCAGTAAATGATGTTACAGCAGCACTTTACAACCCCCACACAATATCATAGCAGGACAAACAGTGGCATATCTGATTAGGGCAGAGGACATACATCCCAACTGTGACTACATTTCAGGGATGTCCCTGATTTTGAAACATATGTTAGCTGTGTCCCTCTGAATCCCCTGAAAAGTACTGACGTTAGGCAGAAAGGTGGGGTATTACACCTAATGAATAAGGACAATATGTAGGAGTTGGACGCCACTTGTACTTCAGAAAAGGTGTAGTAATCCATATGCACTGGTTCTCCCGAAGTCTCCACTTACTGTCTCTAATATTTTGAAGGTGTACCTCATTTTTACCTACCTTTACCTCACTCTGCTCAAATATGTATCTGAGTGTTTCAGAGGCCTGACCGAGGCAGAAACACACAGGCATATCAGATT
Source organism: Protopterus annectens (assembly GCF_019279795.1). Lineage (NCBI taxonomy): Eukaryota > Metazoa > Chordata > Ceratodontiformes > Protopteridae > Protopterus > Protopterus annectens. Next base: position 36,777,735 of record NC_056745.1, read on the forward strand.
TTCTGCTGTTACACACTGTGCAAATAGCTTTGGAAGGAGTTCCACAAGCATACCCTTATGTAGGAGTACAACACTGAAATACCAAAGGATGTAGCCATGTACTGGTAGCAAACGACTGTAACAATGCCATTGTACCATTGTGCTGGAAAGACCTGTGTGTTGCACAGACAGAGAATAACAGCCTAACGTCTGGCTACCATCTGGATAGGTCCACAGCTGGGAGATATGCAGACAGACTACCTGCCTTGCTATAGTAACAAGTACACAGCAACCATTAATGTCCTGCAAGATAACATTCACACAATAAGACATAATGCTCTCTGTATGTCTGCATCCCCATCCAAATGTACAATATACCTGTGTGTTCAGGGTCTACCAAGGTTGTAGGCAGGCATACTCAGTACTGAAAATATCCAGTTTTCTTGAGCATCCTGTGCTAATGTCAACAATAAAAAAGCATAAACTGTGCAGAAGTGAGTACATTAATATTCACAGTATAGCAGTGCACAAACAGTTCATGTGCCAAATGAATACATCTCAATAACTACTTTTGTATGGTAGTTAATTGTAAAAGTAGAAAAGAAACTACATACTCCCATGTATCTTGTGTTAGCATTTGTAGGGGTGAGTACAATTCTACACTGACAACTGTGTACTGGAAGTGGCAACATTCAGGTCTGAGTACAACATTTAAATCACTGGCTACACCCATAGCTTCAGATATAAGAACTATACCAACCTTCTGACTTAAACAACGGTGTCCACAGCAAACAAGCATGGGCCCCACTTTGGAAAGCTGAAAGGGCTACGCCTACCTGACATAGCAATTTATAGCATTGGGTTGCTATGACAATGAGTACTGCAATTACCACACAGCAGGCTGCATGCAATTACCAAATGGTGGCCACCAATTGGTGCAGAGGCCATCACATGCACATGTGCAGATACCTATAAAAGCAGGCTGTACTTGCTGTCCACACACACAATCATTCCACTGCAGATATTGAGAGAGAGAGAGAGAGAAACAGAGACAGAGAGACACACACCCACATCAACAGAAAAAAAAAAGCCAAAGACACACGGAACGTAATACTACCAACACATACAAAGGAAAGGTATGTAACAGATATGTATTTACTGGCATGTAGTCGATGTTTGTGAAGAGTACTCTACATACATTGAAACATCCATATGTGGCAGCAGTATGTATCTATGCACAGATGCCCTGCATAACTACTGCCATGGACAAATCAGTGTGTATCTGTGTGTAGTGGAACATAACTGTGACATATGTAGCTCAGCATTAAATGTCAAACATCTGATCCATGTTATCTGTGTTCTGTACAGTAGTGTGGACAATGGCTGTTTGGGGGAGTAGCGCATACAGCTATATAAACATGGATGTGACAGAGTAACACATGCATGATAGTCATATTAACGTGTAGCTTAGCATTGGCAACTTCTGTACCAGGCTAGTATGCTAATCTAGCATTTGCAGCTATATATACACCCTCTAATATTACTGTGTGCTCACATGTGACACCTGTTCATGTTGCAGCAAGGCCCAACAGGTCAGCCATGAGGTCCAGGGACTTACAACAGTGTGGACCTTGTGTGTGTATGGCACACACATACAGAGAGATATATCTGTGTCAGATATATTAGCATCTGTACATGTGCATAGAGCAAGGGACATACTGCAACTGTTTGTGAAGGGTGGACATATATATGTTGGTGAAAGTTGTTATGTGCATATTTGTATGTAGGTTGTTGTGTGTGGCAAACAAGACAGCATACAGTGCTAGTATATGACATGTGGTGGTTAAACGCTGTGGGTGTGATTTGTTAGGTTTGCAGTGCTGCAGCCAGTGAGGCCTGCTAAAGCTACATGGGCTGAGAACACCTTCAACGCATTTCGCACAAGACTGTGCAATATTATTACATAACTGTATACCTCACATCCTTCTCATAATTGATATTCCCACCATGAAAGGTGGACTGTATATGTGCCTATATAAATATCTATATGTACACCAATGGATGTTTATATGTATGTGTGTGTGTGTGTGTGTGTGTGTGTGTGTGTATATATATATATATATATATATATATATATATATATATATATAGAGAGAGAGAGAGAGAGAGAGAGAATGCCTGGTGACAAAGCCATGGCCTCAAGCTCAATGTCAAAAATGCATTGGCATCCCTTTTGGTAAAAACTCTGTACCCATGAACTACCACATAGGTGGTAGTGAACTTAACACCGAAGTGTGATAAGAGACCATGGGACACAGGTGGACAGTAGTCTCCCCTTTGATAATCACAGTGCCACACTAGTCATGTAATCTGTCTATGTGGCACATCTCATCACAAAAGGTGCGTCATCCAGGGAAAAAGAGGTCAGTGTTCCCCTCTACTCATCACTCACAAAACCCATTATAGAGTACAATGCCCATTTTGGTATGTACCTCACAAGACATCTACAACAACTGGAAAGGCCACAGACATACCTCACAAAGAGGATTACTGGCCTTCAACAGATGCCCTATGCAGACCATCTCACAAAACCACAGCTAGACTGTGTCGCATACCGCCTACCCAGAGGTGACCTATGCCTAGCATACAAAGCTATGTCATACCCAGAGCTGTTGGACATGCTCCACGTAAACAGATCACAATCCCTATGAGCTATACGCTCTAGGGACCTAAACCTTGTCACCTCAATAAACAGAACATGCTGGAGGGATAGATTCCTATCTCAGAGACATCCCATACTCTGGAACAAACTATCTATCAATAGCAAACAAAGCTCCTCAGTAGCACTTGTCATGAATAATCCTGATGATTGGATGGGAGATAGGAAATACACCCCGGGAATCACCTCTGTGGCTCTGCTTGACAGGGACACATGAAATTAAATTACGTGGGTGTCAAAGGCCAGGGTACCATCTGGCTAGGCTTCTATAGGCCCTAGGGCCAATAGCCTATTACCTACCTATGAACCAATACACACCCACATGTACTTGTTGCAATAATTGCTATGTGAGGTTGACTGAGTGTGATAGTGAATGTGTTGGTGAATGTGTCAAAGCAGTATGGCATACGGTCTGACATAGTCCCTTGGTGTTAACTGGGATGTGCCATTGGAGGATAAAGCAGTACATGTATGCTTATTGATTGGTACTACTGGTGAATCCAAATCCTGTATGAACTGTAGTACTACCTGAAGCTGTAGGCCTAAACAGCACAGTATTTTTTTATTTATTTATTTATTTAACATTTGTTGACCGGGAAAGTCCGACTAGGTTCCACAGATCCTGTTTTCAGTGGAGGCCCGGGGAGAAATGCTCCATAAGCATGTTTTTTTTTAGAATGGTGTATGTCCACATTGCTTGGAACCACTGTTTTGCGTGTTCCCTGTAGTCCTCACAGATTACATACCTCAGGCATAAGGCTTTGTAAGTACTGACACACAGTACTATATGGTACACATGTAAAGCTCATCTGGGTTGCCATACCTCTGTGTCTTGTATGTATGTCTGATGTGTGTGTGGGTATGCCTGTAACATGCCCTCGGTCATATGTGTGTTACAGGATATAAGTGCGTATCTAGCAACATGTATAGTCTAGTACAGCAGTATGCCACCTATATTCATGAATGTGCACATATTGTAGGCAGGGGTTTGCCATCAACAACTAGTGTGGTATACTGGTAATACTGTAACTGGACTTTACAATCATTGCAATGGATGACATATGTCTTTATGCATTAGCTTGATATATACCTCCTGTGGCTAGGTGGTGCATTGTATCACATACAGTGTGCCATGTACTGCTGTATAGTCTTACATAGTAGTTTCTCTTTGTTGCTGTGCAGAACATGGTTTAATATGTAGAGCGTGCCAGGCACTGTCAGGCAGTTGTGGGTTGAGCACTGATATGTGGTATTGAAAGTGTGTATCCTCTGACAAACAATAGGTTGCTATTTATGGCAGTTCAGTGATATTTGTACTGTAGAATGTTAAGTGTGCCACATGACTTGCTCACACATATTGTTTCCTTGTCTTCCAGGGTTCATGGCCTACCATCGCAACCCAACCTATAGTCCTGCTGAGGATGACATCATAACAACCAGTCTGATTCAGCACTACACACTGCTTTTCTCAAGAACCAGCCAGGACCAACATGAGCGGACTGCACTGTGGCAAGATGCTGTCCGTAGGGTAAATGACATAGGCATGCATGACTGGACATATGAGCAGGTACGCCATCACTGCAGTGATTTATTTAGACATGTCCAGCAGCATGCGTCTGATGTCCGTAGACAACAGCTTGCCACAGGTGGTGGGGTTACCATCCATCCCCCCCTCACCAGAGTGGAGGAGCTGCTCCTGAGCCTGGTGGCTCCTGGCCAACAACAACAACAGCAGACATGTATCATCATGGAGGCTGGAGCCACCCAGCAAGTTCACACGAAGCGTGCAGGTAACATGGCATATCTGTAGACTACTGCTACCTCTATTGGTAGATCATGCATATGTGAGATGTGTACTGTGTAGTTAGAAGATGTGAAGCCTGGTGTTGTGCAATACTGATAATTTAGAACATGATCTGTAGGCCTGTGACTGTCAACTGTTGTACTACTCTAAGATTGCAAGCCCACAGTAGCAATGCCACAGTTGTTGCCATTGACAAACTGTCTCATATACTTGTAGGTCCCTCTGGTGTGACAGCAAGGCAGCAGACCCATGCTGGTGAGTGTGTTCTACATTTAATATTGCAAATAAAATGTGCATGTCATAGATGAGATGTAGGCCATGTACACATGTAACACACCTACGCATAATGCATGCTGTGCATGTTTGCTGTGAGACTATGCACATCTCAGTAACATGAGTAGCTGCCTCAAACACATGCAATACACAGAGCATCCCAAACAATTGTTGCTACACTGTAGTGGACAAAGGCAGAGTCGATACACATGCACACAACATACACAACTTTTTCATATGCAGTACATGTTAATATGCTACACATGGCGTATTCAGACACCCACTGTAAGGTCACACTCCAGTATCCCAAATGTCATCCACACAGCACACATAATATACCTGAGGGGTAGAGGCCTATCATGGGGCAGTGCGATACTCTTCAACACACAACACATTCATGTTAGGCCATGCTCCCTACTGGGCACCTTACAAACCCATGTAACAACTGGCTGTGAATTGGTGAATGTAGCCATGGTACTGCAGTTCAGGTACAGCATGATAGGTGCTGGTCTGGCACACATTAGTAGCCTTGAGTGACCACATGATGCTGCATGATGATGGCTCATGTTACTACACCCCATCCAGTTACAGTAACCACAGTACTACACATAGCATTCATTGCTATACACCTCAGTGTTGTGTGTGTGCAAACATATGCACCTATACACAATATGCATAGCAATCGCCATTTGCACAAAGTGACACATATATGTCTTGTAATGCTACTGAGTGTATAGGTCACATGACACACATTGGGTATGTGTGATGTTTAGTGTTGCAGTTGTGTTGTACCATGCCATGTCATGGCTGGCACTGGCATGTCCTCAATATGTTCTACACTCACCATAACTACTGTACAATGGCTAAGTTGAGCAATGGTATTCCATCAGGTATACATGCACCACTCATCCTGTGTGGATACATAGCATGCATGAGCTAAACCTGTGTCCACAAGTTATCTGCTAAAGACATAGATGCTCTAATCAGTAATGGATATCTATGTGACACACAGATACACATCCAGCCATGGTATATATACCTGTGAGTGATGGTGCACATCACAATGATGAGCTTGTAATACTTGCACAGCAATGTTGTATCCATGTACACATTGTGTTCCAGGGTGAGGCCAATCACTGAACAACAACACACATGCATCAAAGCCATGTATACTGTTATTAGCAAGGACTGTCTACACTCGCACTGCATGCTGTTGAGCAACACACGTCCTGCATGCTGACACGTGTGATATGACTGGCTTGTGATACTGTACCCCACCATCAACAGCTATTGAGTATGTTCTGGTTTGCTGGCAGTGTGTGTGTGTGTGTGTGTGTGTGTGTGTGTGTGTGTGTGTGTGTGTCTGCTTTAGTGAGGAGTGTATTTGTGTGCATGGGTGCATGTTTGCATGTGTTCATGTGTGCATGTGTTCATGTGTGCATTTGTCCATGTGTGCATGTGTGCATGTGTTCATGTGTTCATGTGTTCATGTGTACATGTGCGCATGTGTGCATGTGTTCATGTGTTCATGTGTGCATGTGTTCATGTGTGCATGTGTGCATGTGTTCTGACATCCTGTACAGGTCGTAAATTGTGTTTCCTGTCTTCTTCTCACAGGTGCTGAGGTTGGGCTGGTTCAGTGCAGCAGGGAACCTGATGTCAGTGACACAAGTAGTGATAATGAGGATAGGTTTGCTGAGGCACAGGCATGTTTTCCAGGGTCTGTCGTTGGGCCACCAATCGACAGTACACAGGTGTCCACCCCATCCATGCACACAGTCATACTGCCAATACATCCAACATCACCAATGCCATTAGCTGAGGGACAGTGTACAGTCAGCAATGGCCAGGACAGTGTGGTATCTATGGCACATGCATCCGGACACAGCAGCCATACCCAGAGGTCTGGAACAGTACCACATAGGCAGATGTCCAGGGGTTCTCGTCGGAACACTGCTGGTCATCATGCCCCTGGCAGACGTGCCACAGGTCTTACAACCTCATGCATGTTCCAGGCTGTCATGGAGGCACAGGCACGTATGGAACGGTACACCAGACAGGAACTAAGGGCACAGAGGGCACATAACACTACTTTAAATGACAGTATCCGTGACCTAGCAGGTGCCATCCGTAATTACACTGAGGTCACTGATAGACGTTGGGGTGAGACATTAGATGTCCTCCGCAATGTCATGTCCATGTGTCAGGACAGTTCGGGATGGCTGAGATGTTGAATTGGACGTATGCCAGCAACATCAGTAGCTGGCAGTTGCTGTGGACATCCCTCAAGTCACAGCTGCTCCCGTAGTGCCAGTACCAGCCCCAGCAATGTTGGGGGTGGGCTATCCATAGACCATCATAGAAGACCACGTGCACGTGGCTCTGGCCAGTCCCAGCAGGGACCTGGGTCCAGTTTACATATGTCTACCTCTGAGGATAGTACCCATTCTGGCTTAGTACCTGATACTGTCAGTAGCACCCCTGCCAGGCACAGGTACCGTATTCATGGCCAGAGATGGTGATCTGTAAAGCCTGGCAGGTACAGTCTGTGGCTGTCCCACAAATCCCCATATATGGCAGCCACATGGTGGAACTGTGTGCATGCAGACACACACACATATAAACCAGACACATAGGGCTAACACATACCCACACACATTACATCAACATTGGCCCATACCAGTACTCTTGGCCCTCACACACACATACACACATACATGTCGATTGTATGGCTCAATGTAGGCCTCTGGCAAACCAACAACACACCCTGTGCATATGATGAAACCTGTGTCACCTCCTGCCATCTGTAACATTGATGCAGGAACAGGCTAACATGGTGCTGATGCACAGGGTGTCTTTATAGCAGTATAGCAATGTTAGCATGTTGTCAGCTGTAAAGTGTAATGATATCCTTGAAAGTGTAGCTGAGCAGGCATGATGCATTAAAGCTATGATTGTCAATGTAATATTGTTTACACCAGTGTTAATTCCAGTAGTGCATTGTCTGCCCAAGTGCCACTTGGCTGATGTGTGTAGTATTGGCAGCATGTATTAGAGAGTGGACAGTAGATGTGGGATGTATGCAGCACAGATTTGCAGGTGTACATTTGTGAACATGGTGGAGGTGCACTGTCTGCATGTATGTGCATAGTGAACACATGGGCAGGGTGACATGCCCTGTATTACACAGTGTTAACACTCCATAGTTTCTATTGGTGGCCAGTATGCATTGTACTACACACATTTTGGAACTTGGGTACACATGTGTGTATGACATGGTTTGACACTGTGCTGTGGGTGATATTGTTACTATCTGTCATTGGTTTGCATTCTGGTAGTATACATAACCTCACCAGCCTGACCATAAACAATCGTTAGATGATGAGTTGACAACTGACACACAGATGTAGGACACACAGTAACATTTGGATCCTTCAGGTACTATACTATGCCAGTAACCAGTGGTATTCATCTGCACCCATTCCTGGGACCACTCCTGTTTGGCATATAGCTCTCTTAGGTACAAGCAAACACAGTAGGGATATGTCCGTCCACATCTGGAAATGCATATTGTGGCCTATAATGCATTCTCCAGATGACACACACATCCTCCACAAGGGTATCATACAGACAGATACCTGTTGTCAAACCCATGATGTAAAGCTATAAGCCAACTAAAGCATAGACATCCACCTTTACAAAACATAGTATCCCCACAGTACCACATAGGTAGTAGCCCCCAACCAGTTGAACAGGTACCAATGTGTACATACAGCCAAGTGTTACGTCATCTCTCCTTTGGTAATCACATTTCCAAAGGTATTTTGAAATCCCTCGGTGAATCACATAAGCAATAAGGGGTCTGCATGCATATCCACAAAGCTTGTTGTACACCTATAATGAATAGCCATCATTGACAGACTTTGCTGCGTTTGAACAGGTCTGAAATATACCTCAGGCATAAACCCTCACTCACACTATTCAATAGAAACCGTAATGAATGTGTGACATGGATGACCTAGGCCAGGGATCAGTGCAGTGGCTGGGCTTGTCACAAGCATACAGATGTGACCTAAGGTCTGGAAAGTGGCAGCACGCTCTGGCAAAGATAACAGATGAGCTCATGGAGAAAGCAGGGTTTCCACCTATGAAATAATTGAGTTCACATGTACGTATATGTATTTGCCACACAGCTACCTGACATGCAGTGCACATACTGTTGTCATTGTGATATGTCATACAGTAGTAAAAGCAACACCCACAACACACTGACCAACTGTGTCACACACATAGAGCACACACACACTCACCAAGTGCAGGATTCAAACCCCTACCTAACTACTTTAGGATACTAGAGGAGTACACATTAACACGACACGCTATACACATTACTGGGAGTTCTCTTTTCCACAGGTATATTTGTAGGATGGTGACATCATCAGACTTGACAAAGATAAGTATACCACTTTTAAGATGTTTTAGTAGTCTCTAAAAAGGTTGCTCCTCTACAAGGAGATACACACACACACACACACACACACACACACACACACACACACACACACACACACACATTCTCATACAGTTGTCAAGTGCAGGATTCAAACCCCTACCTAATTACTTTATGATACTATAGAAGTACACATTAACACAATACGCTATACACATTACTGGGAGATCTCTTTTCCACAGGTATATTTCTAGGATGGTGACATCATCAGACTTGACAAAGTGGGTTACATTAGGCAACATTAGGTGGGCTACATAGAAGGAATTTCTAAACACTTTGGCAATGTGATCATCAAAGGAGAGTTTACTATCTACCTGGGTCCCCAGGGCCATAATTACATTCTCCGTACATACTGGATTACCACCTATGTGGTAATTTGTGTGCACTTTATTTTATCCAAAGGGGATGACTGCATTCTTTGGCATTCTGCTTGAGGGCATTGTTTTGACACCAGGTATCTGTCTCTGTAAGACCCTTCTGGAAGATGTCTGTGTCAGCCATAGAGTTGATTATGGACCACAGTTAGCAGTCATCTGCAAACTTGTTCAGCCATATTCCTCCCGAGCTTGCCTGTACCTCTGAGCAGTATATACTGAACAGGTGGGGTCCCAGGACCAAGACCTGTGGGATGCCATTTGTGACTGGTTTAGAGTCGGACATGGCACCCGCAACTCTGAACATGTGTGTTTGATCTGTGATCCAGTTGGCCACCCATCCTGTGACATAGCTGTTAATGTTCAAGCTGATGAGCTTGTCCATGATGCCAGAGTGGGGAATGGTGTCAAAATGCTTAGTGAGGTCCAGGTGGGCTGTGTGGACTACTTTCACCTCCATCTATGTCCTTGGTAACTGTTTCAAATAAGTCAACTAGGTTTAGGAGGCAGAATTTGCCTTTAACAAAGCCAAGTTGGGTAGAGTCCAGAGTCTGGAGGTCCACAATGTCTCTGTTTATGGGTTCCATGATAATTTGCTCCATAGCTTTGCAGACCAGGCTGAGTAGGCCTATAAGGCAATGGTTTCCTGGTTCTGTTGTGGCACCCTCTTTGTGGAGCTGGATGACTGTTGCTGTATGCCATTCTTTGGGTACATAGCCTGTGGTGAGGTTGAGTCTGGACAGTGAATGTAGGTGAGGGTGTAGTTCCTTTTGGGACTCGTGTAAGTCGCAGCCTGGGACACCATCCAGTCCCATTGATGCTGTGTTCTTAGCTTTGGAGAGGGCTGTTTTTACCTGTATGTCCATGAAGTCTGGGGCTCTGCATTCTTCTGGGATGGCCACAGGCCCTTTTGGGGGTGATGGGGGGGAGTTTGCACTGAACTTGTCCCCCAGGATGTGGGCAATGTCAGTTGGTTCAGTGTATTTTTTGCCATTTTGCAGTAGCTGACAACATATTTGAGAGTTGCCACCTAAATGTTTGGTATAGCTAATGAAGGGTTTGTGGTTGTTATTCTTACATTCCTTGGCAATTTGTCTTTAGAAACTGGCCTTGGATTATTTTATGAGCGATCATTGTTTCTTCCTAATAATGATCAGTGATGCCTTTCCTTTTGTGAAGTTTGCTCTATCATGTGTTCGTTTCCTCCTTCTGTTGTATAGCTCATTTATGGGCGATGACCACCAGACTGGTTTCTTATTTTTGGAGGAGTGCATCTTGGTTTTATTTGGGATGTCTCAATCCATGCATCCCTGTAGATGCTCATAGAATGCACTTGTAAATGATTCAGTAGATTGTATAGAATTATCCTACAGCAAGGGGGCTTTGGGACTTTCTACTTGGGAAGTGTGCAGTTTGCTTTTGAAAATGTCTTCACAGTGGTTTCCTTGACTGGGGGGGGGTGGGATGTGGATGTCCAGTGTGATTACATTTTGATCTGATATTACCAGCGAGGGGTTTAACTCTGTTGTGGAACACTGGTACCCCATGTTGGTGATGATCAGGTCCAGTACATTGTCACCTCTAGTGGGCGTGGTGACCAGCTGTTCCAGGGTGTTTGAGTTTTTAAACTCTAGGAAACATTGGGCAAAGGATGTTGTACATGAGTAATTCTCCCACTCAATGTTTGGGTAGTTGTAATCTTCTCATATAATGGTGTTTGATAGGACCTTTATAATTTCCACTGTTCTCAGGAATACTGAGTGAGGTTCCTGAAGCAAGGTAGGTGATCTGTAACAGGCTACAATCTGATAAGTAGCTCTGCCCAATGTTAGTTGCACTTGCATGGTCTCCAAGGCCTCATGCTGTGCCACTAACCTGAAGTTGTGGGTATCCATAAGGTAAATGGATACACCCCTTCCTTTTGAATTTCACTTTGGGTTTTGGGGCCGAAGATCAGAGGGATTGTGAGGTTTTACGTGAAGCAAGTCCAACAGCTCTGTGTTTGACATAGCTTTGTATGTTAGGCAGAGATCACCTCTGAGGAGGCGATATGCGAGAGAGTACAGCTGGAGCATTTTGAGATGGTCTGTGTATGGCATGTACTTCAGGCCACTAATGCTCTTTGTGAGGTATTTCTGCAGGCTTTCCAGTTGTTGTAGATGTCTTGTGAGGTACATAGCAAAATTTGTACTCTATTATGGATCTAGTGAGTCATGAGTAGAGGGGAACAATGTCCTCTTCTATTCTGCATGAGACACCTTTTATGATGAGGTGTGCCATGTAGAAGGATTTCCTGACTACTGTGGGGATGTGATTATCACAGGTGTGTCCACTGTCCACCTGTGACCCAAGGTCGCTTATCACACTTTCACTACCGCCTATGTTGTAGTTCATGGCTACAGAGTTTTTACCAAAGGGGATGACAATGCACTTATTGGTATTGAGCTTGAGGCCATGGCTTTGACACCAGGCATCTGTCTCAGTGAGGCCCTTTTGTAGGATGTCCACATCTTTAGTATTTACAATTATGGCTCCTAGTTTGCAGTCATCTGGAAACTTCATTAGCCACAGACCTTCCATGTTAAAGTTTACTTCAGGGATGTAGATACAAAACAGGACAGGACCCAGGACTGAACCCTGTGGTACTGCACTTGTCACTGGTCCAAAGTCATACTTGGAGTCTGCTACTTTCGCAGTGTGTGTTCTGTCAGTTAGCCAGTTGGCAACCCATTTTGTGACATAGCAATTTATACCTAGTTTAGTGGGTTTATCTATAATTCCAGAGTGGAGGATGGTGTTGAAAGTCATGGCAAGATCTACATAGGCTGTGCGAACCACCTTACCCTTGTCTACGATTCTGGTGAATGCTTCAATGTCGTCTATCAGGTTTAGGAGACATGATCTGCATTTTACAAACCCAACATGGTTGTGATCCAGAGTTTGGAGATTACCAATGTCTTTTTTTATAAGTTGTATGATGATGATACATTCCATGGCCTTACAGAGCAGGCTCATCAGGCTAATGGGGCGCTATTTCCTGTGGTCCATGGTGTATCCACCCTTGTGTGGTGGGATAACCGTCGCTGTGCACCATTCAGCAGGCACAAAACCTGAGGTGAGGCTATGACTGAACATGGTACGTCAGTGTGGTGCCTGTTCATTCTGTAGTTTGTGTAGAACACAGCCTGGGAAGTTAGCTGGTCCCATGGATGCTGTGATACTGGCTTTGGAGAGTGTTTTTTTACCTGTGCAGCTGTGATGACAGCAACTTTGCAGTCTTCCATTATAGAAATGTGTTCTTTCATGGGTGAGGGGGGTAAAGTTAGCACTGATCCTATCTGCCAGGATGTTTGTAATATCAGTTGGGTCTGTATATTCAGTGCAATTGAGCTGTAACTCAGAGCAGATCTGAGTGTTGCCATGACATGGACCTGTCTGTTGGGCAGAGATCTCCTGAGTAGACAGTATGCAACAGAGTACAGATTGAGTTAAATTCAGTCTTGTTGCATGGGGCAACTGTTTGAGGCCAGTACTCCTCTTGTTGATGTACTTCAGTGGTCTTTCCAGCTGCTGCAGGTGCCTAGTCAGATTCATCACAAGTGTGTTGTGGTACTCTCTGATGGGTCTGATGACTGATGAGTAGAGGGAACCTCCTTTGACCTACATGCAAAGACCTTGGCAGTTTGTGGGAACACATAGCATGATTGTCTGACCACTTTGTGAATGTGTTTCTGGAAGTAGAGATGACTATCCGCATGTGTCCATAGATCCCTTATTATCACCTCCATATTTAGGGTATTGGCACCTATGTGGTATTTGTATGACTGTAGCTCGAGGCCATAATTTTGACACCACATCTGTCTGACTGAGACCCTTTTTAGGGATGTCTCTGTTGTCCCAAACATCGATTATGACAACTTTTCTGCAGTCATCCACAAACTTTGCTAAACATAGCCCTCGTGTGTTTGACTGTATTTCTGAAAAGTATACACCAGACAGGAGAGGTCCTAGGACTGAGCCATGGGGGACAGCAGTTGTTACCAGCTTGAACAGGAGACCACAATTCTTACTTTGTGTGATCTATCTGTGCCCCAGTTGGCAATCTATCAGATGACATACATATTTATGCACAGGCTGTTGATTTTGTGGATACGACATGTGTCTGGGATGTTGGAAAAGGGCTTTTCAAGGTCTATATGGACGTGTGTAGCTCATTTCATTGATGTATGTCCTGGGTGACTGCCTTAAAAACAGTCTAGCAGGTTTGGGAACCATGATCTGCCCCTGACCAAACCACAATTGGTAGGGTTGGGGGTTTGTAGGCTCCCAATAGCTCTGTTTATGAGTTCCATCAAGATGGACTCCACAGTTTTCCATATCAGGCTTAATAGGCTTATAAGACAATAGTTACCATGGTCTGTTGTGCACCAACACTTGTGGAGTGTGCCAAATGTTGCTGTAACACATTCAACAGTTTCATATCCTGTACAGAGGGTGAGGCTCAACAGACTGTTCAGGTGCAGGGTCTGTTTGTTCTGGAGTTCACTTATGACACAGCTAGGGAAACAATGTAATCCCATAGACACAGTGTTTTCAGGTTTGGAAGGAGCTGTTTTCCCATTCTATATGTAATATCTGTGCTTTCACAATCTCCAGGTATGATGATAGGGCCTTTTGTCAGTGAGAGGGGGGTATGTATGTATGGGCCTGTCTGACAGGATGTTGGCACTGTCAGTCATTTACAGTTTGCACTGACTCAGGACATATATGAGTATACATTGCTATTTATGACATAGCGGAAGGAAGCATCATGGTTCTCTATGGACTCTGTCACAGATTATTTTGCCAAAACATGGATTGGATAATGTTTGGAGTGCACATTGTTTATTCATGATACTGATTGCAGGTTTATCGATCTTCTTTGCTTTTTCACTTTCTGTGAACAGCTTAAATACTTGTGGTACATAGTTTGATTATGACAGGGTTCCAATATATTATATGTGTCTGTTTTCATATAACTGTGCGCACAAGGCAGGATTGGTGAATAGTGACAAGTTCCTGGGGTAAAACATATGCAACTGCCAGATATGTGTGGCCCACTGCTGTACTCAGACATGGCCTAAGTGTGTGAGCATGCCCAGTATGACCTTTTAGTATGTTGCTGACTGAAATTTTCTAGATTTGTTTAAGTGTGTGAGCATGTCCAGTATGGACATATATACTATATGTGTGTGAAAAATCAAGTTGGTTTCTACTTCAGGGCTCAACTTTGTGTTGTACATCGACAGGAAGCACGCTGTGCCTGCAGGGCTTCCATGAGTCACTTTGCATAGACTTATCAACATTTCTACATACAGGGGGGACAGCTATTATTTGTACATTTCAACCCGGGGGGCACACCTGATTGTTACTGTGGGTGTACATAGGATGAGGGGTTCACCTGACACTTATACACATTTGCTAGGCCTGCACTGCTATGTCAGGTACTCCATTTCAGTCTGCACTGTTGCCTATCGTACTGGCTTGAGGCATACCACTGTACTACAGATCTTAGCTTCCAATTTCACATATATTAGTTTGTGACTTCATAGCCTACCCAACCCACATCACACTGCCTGGCCTGCTGTTATCTGTCTGCATAGGCCTGGGGGGGAGTTCAGAGGGCATGATACAGCATTTGTTTGTGTTTGCATTAGTCTACAATTGTCCTGCTGTGTCTGTGCCAGTGAAATGCTGTCATGGCTTAGTGATTCAGTACTGTGACTATAGTGCACAGTATCCTGAGTTCGAGCCCTGTCACTGCTTTTTATTTTCCTGCTGGGCAGACCTGACTGGTTAAGGCACAGTAAAGCAGGTGTGAGTGTGTTTACCTGACTTTGCTCGACTTTGCCTGATTTTGCCCAACATTGCCCAACGTTGCCCAACTTTGCCCGACATTGCGCTAGTTTGCTAGGCACGCAGCTCTATGCAATTGTGCTTAAATATGCTAAATAGTGGTAAAATGTGCTTAGCACTGCTTTATATTGCTTAAAATAGGGCAATCATGCCTCAGGTGGTGCTGCAGGGCTGCCTATGTCGGATACACATAGTACACTCCCTATACATGTTTGATAACAGGTAGTGTCAAGTTAGGCATCCCTTTTATTGTATGTGCGAGTCAGAGAGAGGTGTCATTTCTAGGGTTCCTACAGAGTCAGTGTATGTGCTATGCATTGCCTCTTTGCCAAGGCCAAGGCATACTGGGCACGCTTCCTTCTGCCTACTGGGGCAGGCTCAGTTTGTTCCTCCTCTGAGTCACGCTGTGCCTGTGCAGGCCTTGGCAATGGTGGGGGGCTGTTTGGCCCTGCCCCATGCTGTTCCTGCTGCAGCTGTTGTCGCAGGATCATATTGTGTAGCATGGCACATACCATGACAATTTGGGTACATGTAGTTGGTGAATACTGCAAGGCTCCACCAGATGTGTCCAGGCACCGGAGCCATGACTTAAGCATCCCAAATACACGCTCAATAATGTTTCTTGTTTGTACGTGTGCCTCATTATGGAGTTCTTGTTCATGTGTGTGCATTTCTGATGGGTGTCATCAGCCACGGCTCCAGTGCATATCCAGCATCCCCCATTAGATGACCATCAGGGATGTCCCCACTGGCAAATCTCTGGTACAGCTGCATCAGATGCCAGATGTGGGAATCGTGATAGCTTCCAGGGCAGCCAGCACACTTATTCATTATTATGCCCTGGGCATCGCACATGACCTGGGAGTTGATGGAGGGGAAGCCTTTGTGGTTGATGTAGACACTACCCCGCTCACCGGGTGGTGCTTTGATGTGTATGTGCATGCAGTCTATTGCACCCACTACCTCAGGGTATTCTGCTATTTGGTGGAAAAGACGCATATTGCTGGCCAATGCCTCACTGGAATTGGGGAAATATATGTGTTCACCGACATGTGCTGACATGGCATCCAGGAATTGGTGCAGTACCCTGGATGCTGATGCCTGTGAAACCCCCATCATATCACCAGTTGGTCTCTGGAAGGTACCTGTAGCTAGTATTCGTAGGCCAACTTATACCTTGGCATCCACTGGGATGGGTCCCCCTCTGTTGGTTCTGTGTGTGAGGCATGGCTGGCAGAGCTCAACAATTTGCTGCAGGAGGTCTCTGTCCACTCTATAGTGCTCCACTATCTCCAGCTCATGTAGCCCCTGGTAGGTTACCCTAGGTCTGTACACTCTTCTCCGTCTCCTCACTGTGGGTTGCTCAGCAGCATTCACAACATCAGCACCCTCAGCACCTTGCATATGTTGGTTTATGATAGCAATAGCAGCCCCTAACATTTTGTCTGACTTAAGCTTTTTAATTTTTCACAATTTGTATACTGCAGTGTTTCAGAGTTCTTGGGAAAAAACAGGGTAGACTGCTGTTTGCAGAGTTTAAAGTGCTGGGCTGGGCTAGTCTACTGCCTGTGCAATTGGCTGATTCTGATATATTTCACCTGGCAGCTCTGCTAGTTCTCCTTGGTTCACTTCCTACTACTTCTTTTCCTTCCTTTTTCCCTTTCTGTTTCCACAAGGGGCAGCACCACGCAAACAAGCGCACACGCACGCACACGCTGTGTACCCATTTGCAAGAAATTTCAGATATATCCACAGCGTACACTTTTTGTTTCTTGTTTTCAGCTAGGACAACTGTAGACACACCTCTTGCAATCCTGAGCGACTCAGGGCAAACACAAGCCACTGTGCTCCAATCAGCTTACAGTCTTTCAGACATACCCCCTCATGATGTCACTTATCTTCTACTCTACTACTCCCCTACTCCTACACTTACACTCTAGGGACATGGCTCACATGCCGGGGATAATTTGGATTCACTATTCTTATCCTCATTTGCATAGGATTGCCTACTAATGCTTGGTTACATCTCTCACACTGAGCCCCCCCCCCCTTAGCAACCACTACTCAGTGGCCATGTTGTTTTCAGCTGCCATTCACCTGCATAGTAGAACAAGCTTTTTAGTAAAAATGCCCATCTGTGGCTATTTTTCACTTTTTTTCATTTTATTTAAAGCACAGCACGTTTGCGTGCCGCTGAGCTATGCTTAAACATCGGCGATCGGGGAAAAAAAAACTGGATTTTAAGGATTCACAACATTTGCAAATGCCAATGGCCTTATATATGGCCATTGGCATGCTTCTTCAACTAGATGCATCCTTTATTTGGAGCTGTCATAGCTCCGTTTAGCTATTTGCAGAACATTTTTGCAAATAACACTACTCTTCCACGGACAGGTAAGTGTTTCCTGGATCACAAATTTACCTCATTTGCATAGCTTTCAGCAGCAAATGAGGTAATTTGCATACCATAACACTGTCCGTGCAAGAGTAGCTTTAGAAGCTGTCATGCACGCCCCTGCTGGCTATTGCTGAATCGCTCAGTAGACATATTGCCTGTCTGCCGTCTTACACTACTCTTAGACTCTGTGCAAGCCTTCGTGAATCCGGCCCTGAGATTTGTTGAATAAAATGCTGTTAATACTATTGGTAGATAAATAAAGGTTACCTTAAAGTGTACAGCATCTATTTATGAATCCCATCGTATAGTTTCCAATATATGAACAGAGTAGTTTGTGAAAATGTAGCAACAACTGTAAGTTTGGAGTGTTTTTTTCAATGTTCTGACTTTTATAATTTTGAACAATACTGGTGTTTGTATTTTAACTAGTGTGCACTGTGTAGAGGATATTTATATTTGTTTGACTTCTGTTTTTAAGCTGGATTAAAACATGCTTGTGAATGTAAAGATGTAAGTAGGCTGCTAGGAGTGTGAAATTACACAGGGTTTAGGTATAGGAGTTAAAGCTGCAGAATTTCTATAAATAAATACTATCTGATATTTCTCTTTTACTGAAGCCACATTTAAACCTAGAAACTGCTGTATATATTTACGTGTGTAAAAGACCGTAGCCAGACATATACCATGTATGCAGTGATGTTACCTTTTTGGGGAATAATGTGTTTGTAGCCCATGGAGTGCTATGATTATGCTCCAATATCAGGAAAAAGACAGGCTTATTAAGCACTCCTGAGTGATGCTAACATTAGGTCTCACACTAGAAATTAACAGCCGGCAAGGGACGGCCAAGAAACAACAATCGCAGAAGGTAGCACATCTTTAAAAACTGTTAGATACTTCGCTGTGCCATGTATAAATAAAAATTGTGGCAGAGCAAATTATCTAGCAGTTTTTAAAGCTATTTGCTGTTTAGTGGGACACCATTTCTGCCTGCTGTCTGTTTGACAACACTGTGTTTAACCCCCTGATTTTTCAATATTTTCAAAGGATTTTTTTATAATCTTATGCAGAAGAAGAAGTAAGAATATGGTTGTCTTATACATTGTGTAAGTACCATTCTGCCCTCCCAAACATATTGTTCTGCACAAGCAGCACACACCTCACTAGTGTCACCTGTACATGCTACTGGCAGTGGTTACGTTAGCCACATTAGACATAGAACTTTTTTTATAGCCATATGCAGATAAGTATGTACATTTGGCTTTTACACTGCATTGATATCAAGCTTACACCCCAGCCCAAATAAATGGTTATGCACAAGAGGCACACACCTCCCCACTGTCACCCACAGGGGATACAAGCAAACATGAAGTTGTCTACAGAGCTACTGGCATGATTTATGTAACTGCAAATTTTCTACAGCTGTAGGCATATAAAAATGTGTCTGTGTGGCCTCCCCGCCGATGCACTGACTAAGCCAACAATACAGATACATGACTACCTGCACGCAGTTACATACAATGAGTACTGATGTGTTATATTTAGTTAACTACCTGCCACTACCATGTATTGGTGACAGTGGGGAGTTATGTGTTGCTTTGGTGTAACCATTGGCCAGATTCCAAAAGACTTGATCTCAGTGTAAGTGAATTACTCCGGTGTAAGGCCTTGGTGTAAGTGACTTACTCTGGTGTAAGGTCTCAGTGTAAGTGACTTACTCAGATGTAAGGCTTCACTGTAAGTGACTTACTCTGTTGTAAGCTCTCAGTGTAAGTGACTTACTCTGGTGTGAGGCTTCGGCGTAAGTGACTTACTCCACTGTAAGGCTTTGGTGTAAGTGACTTACTCCGGTGTAAGGCCCATCTATAAAGCAAGCTTACACTGAAAGTAATTCACTCGTACTGAGAGCAAGTCTTTTATAATCAGGTTGCATGTGTCTTGGGGGTGGAATAGCATGTTATAGAGATAATGTACAACCAAGTCACACACTCATTTTGCTATCTGTATATCACTAAAAATATGTCCTGCAGTGTTTTGTCATTGTGACTACACAGATGTCTTACTACATCAAGTACTGGGTATGGGTAACAGCGAGGAAGTATTTGCTGCCTATAATAATGTCGTTTAGGGTTATTTGTCTAATTTAATTACCTGTCAATAATCAAATAACCCCTTGCCTAGATGAAAAATTATTCTTACATCAGTTATATAGAACCTTTTATATGTGGATATCTGAGGTGTACACAAGTGGCTATGTTTGGTAGTCTGTGCAAAATGTCATAATAGCAATTGATCACTGGCACCATGGTGCATCAAGTAGCATTGCCATTTAACAGCTCACAGTTCTCCGGTTGAAGTATTGGCTGTGCTTCCTTCTGTGTGGACTTTCCATATACTACCTGTCCTTCTGTGAGTTTTATCCAGGTTCCTTGAGACCCCTC
>NC_056745.1:36823627-36825065 GCF_019279795.1 Protopterus annectens
CTCTGCAATTTGTCAACCCTAAGTCCTCAAGGAGAAATTTCCATGGCCAAATATTTCCCAGTAGTTTACAGCTACCAAAAAATATATAAATTAATAAATAAAAATAAAAAAAGAGATTCTTTTGTCACGCAGCTGGCTATGTACCTCAACTCTGCTTTTTAACAGTTTTAAAAACAGACTCTTCTTTGTTGGCCTTCAAGACTGAAAGAGAAGTCGAGAAAGTGTTATGTTCATCTGACTCTTTAGAGTCAGAACTTTTGAGATGAAAAAGGAATATTTATGTAAGTAAAGCTGTACTCTAACTTTCTTATGATGGATTATTAAACAAACTTCTTTAGAAAATTTTATATTTAGAGGAAATATGGCTTTCTCCAGAAATAAATCATGCACTTATCATACCTGTCCAGTGGAGAGATTTTTTTTAACTACAGGGACAATTACAAAACTATTGCTCTATGTTTATTTTACTACAGGTCCTCAGGTATAGTAATTAACAGCAAAAATATTAATAATATTAATGATATATGAAAGGTGTGTAGTCATAGCGGTAAAGCTAGATGAGCAAATCTATTCTTAAATAATCATGACTACATCTTGCAGGACTTTAACTGCTTGACACTGGAAACTTTCCCCAGGCTAGTAAGACAACTAGCCCCTCCCCATTTACCCACAATGCTCTACCACTAAATGTGCTCTCCAGCTCTCTATTAAAGGGGCACTGGCTCAGAGTTTTTGCTAGAGGAGTTTGTTTACATTTTAGTACTCTGTAAGTCACATGTTCAGCTAGAGGCAAGGTTTTCATAGGTTCATAGGTTCATAGGTTTATACTAGGCTATCTGCCCTAAGGCATTTATAAGCCTAGCCCAAATTATTGTGGCTTACGCCACCCCTTATATGAAAAAATACTGTGCCCATTAGTTTGTTGTGCCTCTGTCCAGCAGTGACCCAGAGATGATTCCCGGGGTAAACCTACGATCTCCCATCCACAGGTCTAGATTTCTCTTGAACAGAGTCAGCGAGGTGCTCTGCCTCACATGGACCGGGATTTTATTCCACAGCATAGGGAGTCTCTGAGTGATAAATCTATCCCTCCAGCACGTCCTATTTATATCCGTGCTAAGGTTTAAGTCGCTTGCTCTAGTGGTTTTGGTGGATTTGGATTTTTTGAGATAGCCTTTTTAGCATACTGCAGGTCAGATTACACAAACTCTCAGTGGGGGGTTTTAGAGGAAATGCTTAGAACTTGCAGCTGCAGTTTGTCCTTTTGTATTTTCCTTCCCCCACTCATAAGCAATTAGATTAGCTGAATGACTGGATTTTACTCAGCTAGAGATGTTATCTTCTTGTCACACATAGACCTGGAGCCTCTTTAGCAATGAAGTGATAGCTACTTTACTATGTACCTGCTTTTGCAAATAAGTATTCAAGCCTAGGCAAT
>NC_056745.1:36830565-36833065 GCF_019279795.1 Protopterus annectens
TGGGGGGGCAGGAAATTCATCCCTGGTTTGGCACCTATGTCATTGATGGACACAGGCAGCCTGTAAATGGTTACTCTCCCATGGCCCTGCTTACATTTATCAAGGGTACCAGAAGTTATTAGAGATTTGGGATGCATGGCTAGGCTTAAAAAGGCCCTTGTGGTCATTGGCCTAGTAAACACCTATGATACTATTACTCTAGTACTTTCTAAGTTTAAAAGAGCAATATTTAAAATATGTTCCTATTTTGGGCCTCTGTCCCCCATTTTGTCAGGCTTTGTCCAGATTTCTTGCACTAAGGAGTCAAGAGGTATGCATCTCTCAGAAACAAAGCCAACAGGAGTCAATAACAAAAACAACAAGTCTGCAACAGTAGTTCACACAAAATGATTGTCAGAGCCCTAGAAGCAGGGGCGATCACAATTATACTTCAAACCTCAGTGATCTAAATAGAAGATTTGACCTGAAAGTACTACAGAATGTCAGTGATGTTGAATAGTACATGCTTAAATATTTATTTTACCTACTCCCCAAAAATACAGACAGACACAGACACACACACACACACACACACACACACACACACACACACACACACACACACACACACACACACACACACACACACACATTGAACAATTGCTAAAAGCTGCTATAAATTTCATAGATAGTATAAAGGTTTTCCGGGTCTATATTATGTCATCAAAATGGCATTACAGCATATGCCATTTCGCCGACACATATAGACTGAACTCTTAAAAGAGCGAAACCCCAGTTCACCGATAATCTGTGAACCAACAAAACACAATGTACCACTTAAAACATTACAAAGTGAGGGAGGATTCACCCCCCCACACACCCCTAAATAAATATACCAACTCCAAGATCACACTACAGTCGGCTAAAGGGCACTGTCATGGCTCAGGCCAAGCAATTTCTTTCCCTGGGAAAGAAATCACTGACCTGAGCTTTTGCTCTTTTCCGAGTTCGGCCTATATGTGTCGGTGAAACGGCATTCATTGTAATGCCGCTTCGCTGATATGACATAGACCCAGGTTTTCCATATCTTAGGTTGAACAACGTATTGGTGTCAGCCTCTATGAAGAATCCAGAAAAACCCGGAAGCACTGTGATAGGAAATAACCAGCCCCATGACCTTTGCACTGAAGAACGTACAGAGCATGTCCGCAGTTTACCTGGTATGTACTCACAACACAAATGCAATTGTGCTCAAGAATATGACAGGAGAGAGGAAAGTGGTCTGTGCACCCAAAGATTTTCCTTACAATAAATAGTAAAAACGGTACAATAAACAGCAAACTGTCTCCTTCCAGATGGATCTCATGGAATCCAGCATAAATGCTAAATGGCCTCTGGTCATTTCCGGGTACCATGAGCAGTTGTTAAGACTAGTTCCCTGGTTCCCTGTGCTGGCAATATGGGGATACCTACATCTTCACTTGTCTCAGTCCGATACACAGATGCTCACCAAAGTATGATCAAACAAGGTAGAATTGGTGCTAAATGGACTGTACAGTCAATGAATTCTTCATCTTAGTGTGCTTGTAAGCTGAATGTCCATGGACACATCTGCAAAGTTCAAGGACATACTCCTGCAGTATTCCAACCTCCAACGAAGTCCTCGTTACCTGCATCTGTCAGTTTAGAAGCTGAAATTAGTAAACCCTCACACAAATAGCATAAATCCCAGGTACTAGGCATTGTGCTACAGCCCGGAGATGCCTCAGCAGATCACATCTATGACTCACAGCAGTGCATGTTTAAACACTGGAACCGAATCAATTAACAGTGGGAGCCATCAGAAACACCTGCCTTTTTTCAGTATTTGAATGATAGCAGGCTGAATGACTCAGCATTGGTATTTTGATAGCACAAGAAGTCAAGGGTATAGCCAGGCATACACCATACAAGTTATGGTGGGAAAGCTAATTTGTAAAGAGGTAAATATTTACCTAATTCAATGGCTTCAAATGTCCTAGATTTTAGCAAATAACTGAAATTAAAATGTTACAGGTGACTCAGAAAAAAGATAACTGTTCTTGGCTGACACTTTCAGATTATGCTACAAGCTAGCCTGTTAAATATTTCTCAAAACAATACTTTTATTAAGGATTGAATATTTAATTTAGTATTTAGGATATACACCACAGAATAAAATGCAGCTGTTTTTAATTTTTAATCTAATTTATTTATTTACAGGCAAATAAAGTGGTCCTTTTCAGATCCTTTACAAATAGAACCTAAGACACAAGTTTAACGGTAAATGCAACATACATAGGGACTGGAAAGGCACTGTACTATATCCAGAACTTTTTGTAATGCTCACATCTAGATCTGCCATGACTCCTGAAAACTGCAAAATGTTTAACCGTTCTTTCTCTGGTTAATCTGCTTTGTCCTGAATACACTGAAAGCTTATCAGTTATACTGATGGACACCATAGAATCAACTTGGATGTCACTGAAAGTTGTATGCGAAT
>NC_056745.1:36838065-36840565 GCF_019279795.1 Protopterus annectens
CTGCTCTGCAATTTGTAGCATGTTACAGGCCACCCTCTCAAACTCAGGAACCTCACATGGCCTTCCTGAAAACACTGGAGGGGATAAATGTATCTCCAGACACCATCATACTAGGTGACTTCAACTACCCTAATATAGACTGGGAACACTACTCAAGCCCAAACTCTCTAGCCCAAAGGTTCCTGGAGTTCATAAACTCAAATGCCATGGAACAACTAGTCACCATCCCCACAAGAGATGAAAACATACTTGATCTCATCATCACAAACATGGGATCACAATGTTCAACACCAGAAGTATACCCCTCACTGGTGAGATCAGATCATAAACTAATCTCGCTGGAGGTACTCATCCTGCCCCCACCTGAAATAAAAAAGACCACAGTGAAAAACTTCTCAAAAGCCGACTTCACACTTCTAAAAACTAGTGTGGTCTCCTTTAAGGCCCCTGAGCCAGTGGTAAACATTACTCAAACCGCTGAATCACTTACAAATACCTTCTACCAGCACCTACAGGACTGCATGGATCAGGCAATCCCAAACAAAACTAAGACTCTTTGTACCAAAGGCAAGCGTCCAGTCTGGTGGACCCCAGCCATAAACAAGCTCTACAACAAAAGGAGGAAGCTACTACAAGATAGAGCAAAATCCTTGAAAGGTAAGACACCTTTGATCATTATAAGTAAAAAACTAAGAGCTCTCATAAAATCATCCAAGGCTAATTTTGAGAGAAAAATCGCCAAGGACACAAAAGACAATCATAAGGCCTTCTTTAGCTATGTTAGAAACCTAGGAGGCAACTCCCAGATATGCTCAGAATTAGTCCAAAATGATGTGAAGATCACTGAACCTACACACATTGCCAACATACTGGCTGACAGGTTCAGTGCAAACTCCCCTCCCCCCCAAAAGGAGAGATATCTATACCAGAGGATTGTAGCCCCCCAAACATCTCAAACGCCCAGGTGAGAACTGCTCTCTCCAAGGCAAAAAACACAGCATCCATGGGACCGGATGGTGTCCCCGGCTGTGTGCTCCATGAACTCAATGAGGAATTAAACCCACAGTTAGGACAGCTGTTTAATCTTAGCATCACCTCAGGATACGTACCCAAGGAGTGGCGCATGGCGACTGTGGTCCCACTTCACAAGGGCGGTGCCTCCACCGACCCTGGAAATTACCGTCCCATTAGCTTGACAAGCCTTATCTGCAAAGCCATGGAGAGGATCATAATGGAACTCATAAATAAAGACATAGGGAACTTGCAGACTTTGGATCCAACCCAGTTTGGCTTTGTCAAAGGCAGATCATGCCTTTTAAACTTGGTTGACTTTTTCAAAACAGTCACCAAGGCCATTGATGAGGGAAAGGCAGTCCATACAGCCTACCTCGACCTGGCAAAGGTCTTAGACACAATACCCCACTCAGGTATCATCGACAAACTCATCAGCTTGAATGTAAACCCATACATCACAAGATGGGTTGCAAACTGGCTAAGTGACAGAACCCACAGGGTCAGAGTTGCTGGAGCCATGTCAGACTCAAAGCCTGTCACAAGTGGTGTCCCACAGGGCTCAGTCCTGGGTCCACTCTTGTTCGGCATCTACTTTTCTGAAGTACAAGCAAACGCAGGAGGGTTATGGCTGACAAAGTTTGCAGATGACTGCAAACTGGGCGCCATAGTCGAAAACACTTCTGACACAGATATCCTTCAGAAGGGCCTCACAGAAACGGATAACTAGTGCCAGAGCCATGGCCTAAAGTTAAACGCCAAGAAATGCATAGTCATACCCTTCGGGAAAAACAAGGTTACCCCTAGCTACCATATAGGTGGCAATCCATTGAGCACAGAAGAAGTCATCAGGGACCTGGGGACCCAGGCTGACACTAGCCTTTCGTTTGACACACATGTTGCTAAAGTAGTCAGGAAAACCTTCTACATTGCCCACCTGATCATGAAGGGATTCACATCTAGATCATGGGAGGTCATCGTCCCCCTGTACTCATCACTCATTAGACCTATGATTGAGTACAATGCCCCATTCGGAATGTATCTGACCCGACACCTGCAGCAGCTGGAAAGGCCCCAAAAGTTCCTCACCAAAAGGATAAAGGGTCTCAAAAATATGTCTTATGCTGCCCAACTGAAAGAACTCCAGCTCTATTCAGTCTCATACCGCTTGCTCAGAGGTGACCTGTGCCTGACATATAAGGCCATGTCAAACACAGATTTGATGAATATGCTTCACCTCAAAAAATCTAGATCCCTCAGAACCACAAGGGCGGGAGACTTAAACCTTGACACGGTTATTATTAGGATGTGCTGGAGGGACAGATTCATCACCCAGAGACTCCCTATGCTGTGGAACAAAATCCCGGTACATGTGAGGCAGAGCACCTCACTGGCCTTGTTCAAGAGGAATCTTGACCAATGGATGGGAGATCGCAGATATACCCCAGGGATTACTTCAGTGTCACTGCTTGACAGAGGCACAGCAAAA
>NC_056745.1:36845565-36857385 GCF_019279795.1 Protopterus annectens
TAAATCTTGACCAATGGATGGGAGATCGCAGATATACCCCAGGGATTACCTCAGTGTCACTGCTCAACAGAGGCACAGCAAAATAATGGGTATAATTCCCCATACTAAAGGGGTGGCGTAAGCCACAAAACTATGGGCTAGGCTTGTAAATGCCCTCGGGCAGATAGCCTAGTATGAACCTATGAACCTATGAACCTATGACTATTTTTTCAGTGTTTTACTTTTCTCATTTATTTCTCAGTTATATATTGCTCTGATGTTGTTATATTAGAGCCTTGTGTTATCAGCACTTAAAAAAACAAATCTGAATTTAACTTGATAAGTTTACCCTTCTTCAGATGTTTGGGATTGTGCTAGTTTTGTGTGTGTGTGTGTGTGTGTGTGTGTGTGTGTGTGTGTGTGTGTGTGTGTGTGTGTGTGTGTGTGTGTGTGTGTGTGTGTGTGTGTGTGTGTGTGTAGGGGTGGTGGTGGTATAGTACTGATTGTTGCTACTAATAGCCATATAGTGGAGAATTATTTTTAGGAAGTACCGGAACACCAGAATAGTCAGTAAAGTTGTCATCACTATCTGTAGTTCAGTAAAAGGAAATGCTTCTGGTGACAGAAGAGCCATTATTCTGGGTTGACAGCATAGAAACACTGTAGTGCTTTGTTAAATCTCATTAAGAATTGGAATATCCTCCCCCTCATGTTCTTTGACTCTGATAAAGAAAAATCAAACCTTTCTTGGAGTATTTAACATCACATTGCAGTTAATGTTTCTTTTATTTGAGGGTCTCCTCTTCAAGTTTCTCAGTTTCCTGGCTAATACTGAGCATGCATTAATATAACCAGCATGTAATGATTGCATAACACTTTTAGTAATTTAGCAATCTGATTAGTGGGATTGGAGTGGCTTTGTTAATTTTTCTCCATAAGAATGTCAAGCCTACCTAATCACTGAAGAAACCTTTTGCCAATGACCCTTTAAATCTGTTTTGTCCTCTTCAAAGGGACTCTGCAATTTGTCAACCCTCAGTCCTCAAGGAGAAATTTCCATGGCCAAATATTTCCCAGTAGTTTACAGCTACCAAAAAATATATAAACTAATAAATAACAATAAAAAAAGAGATTCTTTTGTCACGCAGCTGGCTATGTACCTCAACTCTGCTTTTTAACAGTTTTAAAAACAGACTCTTCTTTGTTGGCTTCAAGACTGAAAGAGAAGTCGAGAAAGTGTTATGTTCATCTGACTCTTTAGAGTCAGAACTTTTGAGATGAAAAAGGAATATTTATGTAAGTAAAGCTGTACTCTAACTTTCTTATGATGGACTATTAAACAGACTTCTTTAGAAAATTTTATATTTAGAGGAAATATGGCTTTCTCCAGAAATAAATCATGCACTTATTATACCTGTCCAGTGGAGAGATTTTTTTTTAACTACAGGGACAATTACAAAACTATTGCTCTATGTTTATATTACCTCAGGTCCTCAAGTATAGTAATTAACAGCAAAAATATTAATAATATTAATGATATATGAAAGGTGTGTAGTCATAGCGTTAAAGCTAGATGAGCAAATCTATTCTTATAAACAATCATGACTACGTCTTGCAGGACTTTGACTGCTTGACACTGGAAACTTTCCCCAGGCTAGTAAGACAACTAGCTCCTCCCCATTTACCCACAATGCTCTACCACTAAATGTGCTCTCCAGCTCTCTATTAAGCTGCATTAAGGCAGAGGACAAACAAACATTTTATGAAAAGTAATCACTGTAGTCCTTACCTGCTGTAATGCAGGGAGGAGAATAAAAATGTTGACAAGGAGACACATACTTATACAGATCAAATATTAGGTTACGCATAACTTTCTTATCTGAAATGAGGGAATACACATCCCCATCACAAATCTGGTGCTGAGATGTCCTCCTCATAGGAAAATACCCCCAAAGGTTGTGGCCTCAGAGGAAGACCACGCTCTAGAGATCACATCCAGCTTGAAGTGTACTGCAAACATATTCAATGTAGCAGCCCACAGAGCTGCTGCATCGATATCACCCAAGGATACATTGTTGAAAAAAGGTACCACTCTGACTGAGGGAGCTCGTGTCACAGCAGGAAAGGAATGGCTTATTGTGTGTCTCTCAGCAGAATTTAAAATGAGATAACCATCCAGACAAGTTGAGTTTACAAACTTTTGAGCCATGTTTATTCTTTGAAAATGAAATGAGAATCTTTTCTAATAGATTTGGTTCTGTCCAAATGGTGCAGCAAGTGCTCTCCTCTGTTAGAATATTCTGGAAAGAAAATATGCAGATTAGAAGAAGCCTGGGTAAAATTAGATTCAGGAGCTACCTTGGGCATAAATAATGAGTTAGTTCTTAAGGGCATTCCTTCCTTATGTAAGACTAAATAATAAGGATTCATGCACCAGGCTTGCAATCCAGAAATTATTCTGCTGGAGGAGGTGGCCTACAGACTTCGTACTACTAGGTCTATGTGAAGAAGTGAGGATTTGGCCTACCCTATCAATGAATGTTGCGTCCCTGTCATTACTAGAAGTAAGAGTGATTATGCAGTGAGATTAAAGGACTAAAGGTCCAGGTGAGTCTTACCAGAATGATGAGTGAGGAGGGTTATGTAGGGCCCCTAGATGCTTCAGTAGAATATGAGGCCACAGCACAGGGAGCCAAATCTACTGAAGCTAGTACAGGTGAATGACCTTGGACATGCCCATGTCAGCATTCTGTATAAACTATAGAATATGGGGAAATAGAGGAGAGTATAAACAAACCCAGGGCCATTTCTGGATGTGTGAATCCCTAGGATGCCCCAAGAGGTGGCCTAATGGAATATAAATTGATGCATTTGGCACTGGTCAGGGGTGCAAGCAGGTTACAACAAGGCTTCCCTAGTGACAGAAAACCTTTTATGCAACTGACAGACTGATGAAATCACTCACAGAACATAAATACACAACAAATGAGTCTGTCTGCTGGTAAATTGTAAGTTATGTACTTACCATAACACTAAATCCTCTTCATACTGGTCTGTCCAGCACAATGGACACTGAGCAGAGCCACGTGTCAGAACCAATCCAGTGCTGCTAGTGTGCCAAGCCTCATGGTCCTTTAAGACTTTTCCATCCCATAATCCCCTTGTGCACTTAGTCATCCTCAGACTGAGTTTACAGACTAATATTATAGAACTATGATATAGTTTGGCAATAAGTTTGTGATGGGCCGGAGAGCTTCAGACTAGTGTTCCAGGACCTCAGAAAGACTTGACAATTTGAAAGGGGATGGTGGGAGGGATGTTGTATCGGATGGACCTATTAGCACAGAAATCCTGTATCCTATTTATCTGGGGCATCCAATCTGACTAATAGGTCAGAATCTCTAGCTACCTGAATTGAACTAAGAACTGCACATTTATTTTATTTAGTTACTTATTTATGTTTGTTGATTGGGAAAGTGCATCTGGGATCAATATCCTTTTTCAGCTGAGGCTCGGGGAGAAAAGCTCCAATATTCACATACATAGGCAACATACAGTATACTTTCATTTTCCACATGGTACATAATATTTTCATCTTGGTTGCATATGTATGTTTGCATACATAATTACATGTAATACATGATTAATGCCAACCTTATATCATAAAATTGTGACTACAGGAAGAAGAGACAGCAGGAGATTGCCTTTGCATTTGTATAAGGTTGTAGCAGACAGAAATACAAAGAAAAACAAGGGAAGCCAAAGACTGACATTTGGGGAGAAATTATTTTTTATTTTTTATTCTGAGGAATGTTCTCCCCTTTGGTGAAATGTTAAGGGAAGGAAATATGCAAATATATACATATATACACTGCATAGCTCTCAACCTTCCATCTCCAAAATGAGGAACACTAACCCTCATAATGTGGAACAAATGGGCAAAATGTGGAACACATACTAATGGCTTACTAACAACTTCAACTAGGAAGGTCATAGGATGGTTAAAATGTGTTGGTTTTACTTATAAAAGAAGATCTTTTCATTAACTAATATGATTCATTTCCATCTATAATGGATTTCACTTAAAAAAATTCTTAACACTGAATGTGTGACAGTCTTTCAATGTGGAACTTTGAGGAACTTAAAGGAACATGAACTTTTTAAGACCCTAAATGAGGTACGTTCCTCATGATGAGGTACACTTGAGAAGTATGATACACTGTCTCAGACTGTACCCAGAGGCAATCTTAGGACTAAAAGAATGATTAGTTTTGAGGAAAACTCTGCCTTTATAGAAAAACAAGTATGGAGGGCTGGATGCTAAGGCTTGTAATTCCAAAATTCTTCTGCGGTCTGGACTACTACTAAGAATAAAATTTTCCAAGACAGGAATTTTATCTGAACTGAAGATGTTGGCTCACCATGGACTTTTGTCAATGTTTTTAGAACAAAACGTTCAAAGGTGGAACCAGGTACTTTATTGAGGGTATAGAAGAAAGGTTCCTTTTAAAAAGCCTTGTGTAACTTGTAAGAGGCAATAAAATGACTGCTAAATACATTGAGGAAGTTGGAAATTGATGTTAGTTCTATCATGACTGTAGAATAACTTGAACCACAGAGATAGGAATTGAGGGATCACAGGAATCAAATTTGAAAATGGATCAATGCCTTAATTCACTATCCATATAGAGAAGCATTTCCATTTGCTTTTATACACTCTACAAAAGGACTGTTTTTGAGATGCAGATAGAATGTGAACTACACTCTTAGGATCATAGGATCATAGGAGATTAGTAGGCTAATGGCTCTGGGGCCCTTACAAGCCTAGCCAAGAGTTTATCTCCAGAAAAGAAACCACAATCAGCACCTGTCACCCCTGTCAGTGAGGGACACAGGTGGAACCCCTGAGACAAATTTGTGGTTTCCCATCCACTTATCAAGGTTGCGCTTGAAGAGGGTCAGCACCGTACTTTGCTTGACGTGTGTGGGAAGTCTATTCCAGAGATGGGGCAGCCTCTGGGAGACAAACCTGTCTTTCCTGCAGGTTTTGTTAATGTCACATATTATATTTAAGCCTTTTGATCAGGTACTACGTGAAGAGTTAGACTTACGGATATGGAGCATCTCTAGTAGGGTAGGGTCTGAGATGGCCTTGTAGGCGAGACACAAGTCACCGCGGACCAATCTGTACGATACCGAGTAGAGTGATGCTGATTTGAGCCTGTCCACACAGGACAGGTGTTGAAGGCCATGGATTCTCTTTGTGAGGTATTTCTGTGGCCTTTCCAGTTGGTGCAGGTGTTTGGAGAGGTACATACCAAATGAGACGTTGTACTCGATTACTGGCCTAATGAGGGAGGACTACAGAGTGGTAATAACTTCCTTTTTTCTGGATGAACCAAGTAAAAGGCTTTTCTGACCCCTGCCGCTAAATGATGGTCAAATGTGAGATTGTTGTCAACTTGTATACCCAGGTCTCTCACCACAGGTTGTGTGCTTAGGGGGTTGCCACTAATGTGATAATCAGTAGGGGTAGTGTTTTTTCCGAATGGTATGATAATACATTTTTTTGCATTTAACTTAAGGCCATGACTTTGGCACCATTCATTTCTTGCTGTGAGACCCTCTTAAAGTATGTAACATCATTTGAGGAGTCAATGACAGCACCCAGCTTACAGTCATCTGCAAACTTGGTCAACCACAGGCCTTTTGTCTTTGCTTGGACCTCTGAGATGTAGATGCCAAACAATAGGGGTCCCAGCACAGATCCCTGGGGGGGCACCACTAGTGACAGGTCTGCTATCAGAGGTAGTGGCACCTATATTGACCTTGTGGGTCCTATCAGTGAGCCAGATGGCCACCCACCTGATGAGATAGGGATTTACACCAAGTTCTGTTAGCTTTTCGATGATGCCTGAGTGGGGGATTGTGTCAAACGCTTTGACCAAGTCAAGGTAAACTATGTGTACTGACTTTCCCCTCATCCAGTGCCTTGGTGACAGTCTCAAAAAAGTCAACCAGGTTCAACAGGGAAGATCTGCCCTTGACGAATCCGAACTGGGCAGGGTCAAGTGCTTGGAGATTGCCTATGTCCTTGTTTATGAGGTCCATAATAATACGCTCATGGCTTTACAGATCAGACTTGTCAAGCTAATGGGTGATAGTTTCCAGGGTCAGTAGTGGCACCACCTTTGTGCAAAGGGATGGCAATGGCAGTTCTCCACTCTACTGGAATGAAGCCTGTACTTAGGCTATGGTTGAATAGGATGGTCAATGGCGAGGCTAGTTCTTGCTGGAGATGTTACAGAATACAGCCTGGAATACTGCCAGGACCCACGGAAGCTGTGTTCTTTGCCTTGGATAGGGACTTTAACACTTGATCTATGGAGATGTGAGGTGCGGGACAAGTATCGGGGATGTCAAATGGGCCTTTGGGAGGACAGGGGGGTGAAGTTTGCACTGAACCTATCTGCTAGCAGGTTGGCTGTCAACAGGATCAGAGCAAGTGGCACTGTTGAGAACTAATTCAGAACAAACCTGGGCTTTGCAATGGAGGTTTCTGACGTAACTGAAAAAGGATTTGTGGTTAGCCTTTGTTTCGGAGGCTAGTTTTGATTCATAATTGGCTTTGGAGGTTTTCACTAGTGATCTAATTTGCTTGTTGAGGCTAAGGAGGGAGTTTCTCCCAATTAGGAATTTGTGCCTTTTTACCCTTGGATAACAGTTTCTTCCTTTTGTTGTAAAGCCTGTTGATAGAAGATGTCCACCAAACAGGTTTGTGTTTCCTTGAGGAGCAGGCTTTAGTTCTGTTGGGTATGGCTGAGTCCATGCATTTGTACAGGTGCTTGTATACTGCAGTGGCATACTGTTCAGCATAGTTGTCTGCATCTTCTTGGGGGGGGGTGTGAGGCCACTGTTACCCTCCCTTAGATCCTACAACCCAGAAGAACCACCACTCCCACACCCAATATAACAAGTACAGACCTGGACATAGCCTCCAGCTTTAATAACTATTTCACCTCCTCAGTACTCCACTCTTAAACAACATCACTTCCTCCAACACCCCACAACAACCTCAGGCCCAAATCAATACCATACCTTTCACACTTGTCTGTTTCTACTTCTACTATCCAAAAACTCCTAGCCAAACTCAAACCTACCACCCTTGCAGCTGATAAACGTCCTGCGGAATACCTCCAAATTACATCCACAGGTATAGCTTATCCCATTTCACTTCTAATAAGAAGATCCATCACCGAAAACACCATTCCACTCCTGTGGAAAACCTCATATATCATACCACCCCACAAAGGTGGCCCCTCCCTAGACCTTTCTAACTATCGACCAATTCTCTCACCACTCTCTAAGATCCTAGAAGGATGGATTCATCACCAGTTCCTCTCCTAGCTCCTCACCAACAACCTTCTCTCCTCAAACCAACATGGATTTTGCCCATCCCACAGCACCACCATTGCCCTACTCAAATTCACCAATACTATAAACTCCCACAGGAATCTGGGTAGATTTGTTTCAGCTACCTTCCTAGATTTATCCAGCGCATTCGGCACAGTCTCACATAATAAACTACTGTCTTGTCTCTCTGACCTCAGCCTTAACAACCCCCCTCCTCTGGTTTAAAAGCTATTTAGATAACTGCCAACAATCCATCAAATGGTATAACTCTCTAGGCCCCCACTCCCAACCTCCTTAGGCGTGCCACAAGGATCAATCCTAGGACCCCTTCTTTTTAATATCTTCACAAACCAACTCCACTCAGCTACCTCTAAAGCCGACATAGTCCAATACGCTGACGACACAGCTCTCATATGCTCTGCACCCAACATCTAACTTCTCCAACAAAAAGCCCAATAAGCCTTCTCTAAAATAGAGAACTGGCTTAACAACTCACAACTCATACTAAATCCCAAGAAAACAAAACTAATGCTAATCCACTCTACTAAAATGAGCAACCTTACCTACTCTATACTCTCCACCAGCAAAACTCAAATCACCCCTGTCACTAAGGCTAAACTCCTAGAAGTTACCATTGACCAGCAACTCAAATTCACAAAGCCCATATCAACAACCATCACTAAAGTCCACAAAAAGCTAGGTTCCCTCTATCGCTGTAAACGTTATCTAACCACTGAATCTCAAATTGCAATCACCAGGACCCATCTCCTATCTACTCTACTTTATGCATCCCCAATTCTAACTAATCTTTACAAAACTGACCTTAATAAACTTTCCATCTGTTACAACAAAATTGCTAGATTCGCTACCAATGCCAAATCACAATCCCACCACTGCCTTTCCCTAAAAGCCTTGCACTAACTTGAATTTACGAACCTATTAAGGTACCATCATCTCAGCCTAGCTCATCTAATTCTGTACTACCCGAGAAACCCCCCGACCTCACTGGCATGCTGAATGTCTACAATTCAAATAGACAACTTTGCTCCTCCAACAAAGTCTTAATCAAAACCATCACATGCGAAAACAAATCCAGGGAATCACTATTTGCCCATGAAATAACAAAAATATGGAACAACCTTCCCCCTGACCTCAGACTACAAAACTCCCCACCCTCCTTCAAAAGCCTACTTAAAACATACCTCTTCACCAACCATATATGCAATTGTAATTGACCCCCTAAAGCCATGTCCGCTTACTATTTTTACATCCCTTCTGTCCTGGACAACACAAAACAACACCATCAAACTATACCTATCCATGTTTGAGCAATAACCTGTATATAAGTGTATGTACATGTGTGAGTGTGTGTGTGTGTGTGTGTGTGTGTGTGTGTGTGTGTGTGTGTGTGTGTGTGTGTGTGTGTGTGTGTGTGTCTGTATATGTATGCCTGTGTATACAGTATATACTTTTGTAGGCATTTTGTTCCCATATCTGTCAACCATCAAACCTCTCTAACTCCAGATAGGCCATCATCCAGGCAGCCATATGGGTTGACTGTGCCATCACTGACATCCCATCAACGATGACATTTTTCTGTAGAAGTTATAGCCCTTCCCTGTGGGTGGGGAACATGTGACCCACATCACCATGGGGACCGTTACACCTGCACATGCATGTGCATTCTTCTCTGTACTGACTGAGAAACAGTATTTTGTACTCAGCTTGGTAAGTTGAACTTATACCTCAAGACTACTCTGAAATATTACCTCTCCTCCTCTAAAGGATTAGGATATTGGATGCCTATCTTATCCACAACAGCTCCAACATATGCCCGTATCACTAATCACACAGTGTCGTCTTGCTCAAGGTAATGGTTTTATTTCTTTACACCAACAGATCTAGCTATTGAGGTTTGTTATAGTGAAAATTCAGTTCACCATACTGAATGGTGCTGGTTTGAGGTTTGGTGCCCTGCCACTCAAATGGTCACCCAGAAAATCTAATTGATTTGAAGAACTAAACATACATGAGCCTTAATGAACATTATAAGGCCCTACCACAAAGGTTAACAGTGAAGGATGTTGTATGATCAAGATTTTGTTGCCCTGCAAGTTGCTAACACTCTCTTCACCAAGTGGTCTGTTTGTCACAATGCAAGTCAGCAAACGCATTTCATTGACCTGTCCTTCTCACACCTTATGTGAACATTTAATTTCATACTATATAACAAGAAAGGTTGGGAGGACCACCCACATACCCCGGGATTCAGTAAGGTTCAGTGCAGGAATAGCTTATTCCTGCACGGAAGTGACCATTTAGGAGCAGCACAGTAGCGCGCCATGCATAGTAATGAAGGAGCAATGCCTCAGCTCCTAAATGGACATGGAGCATGGACAAGTGCAGGGGGCATGTCTGAGAGCAGAGCAATCACAATATACACACCCCCGCAGTCAAGAACTGCCATTTGGCAATTACAATGAGCGAGACCACTCATAGGGGGTTGCATACCCCCAACAGAATAGATCAACACAAAATGTCCAGATATGTGGTTCATACATCTGGCCCTCATTTACCCTGCCAAATCATTGGGATGATCTCATTAATGAAGTCTGAAATAATGGCAAACATAC
This sequence comes from Protopterus annectens, assembly GCF_019279795.1. Classification (NCBI taxonomy): domain Eukaryota; kingdom Metazoa; phylum Chordata; order Ceratodontiformes; family Protopteridae; genus Protopterus; species Protopterus annectens. The sequence goes on from NC_056745.1 coordinate 36,855,591, forward strand.
GAGTGTCAGATTTCAAATCCATCAGAAAATGTACATAAAAACAAATCCTGTTACCCTAGCAACACCCCAGGTTTATAAGAGCAATATTTAAAATATAATAATATAAACACTTTTTTTATCAGATTAAATTTAACCGTAGTTGCACGGGTTTGCCCACTGCTTAACTACATATACTGTAGCTTAAATGTCACAAGAAGATAAATATCAAGATACATGCAAATGAAGCAGTACTGCAGTAGTGTAGTGGTTAGAGCATTCGCCTTATGAGCAGTCATTCCCAGTTTGATTCTCACTCCAGTAAATTCCATTTTCCATGTTGAATCACTTTATGAACAATATTTATTTCATGTATAACCTACTAAATAACATATATTTGTGAACTGGAGTACTGCATTAACTGCAGATGTGAGGTGTCATTCTAATAAAGTTTTGAAATCTCCCAATAAAAACAAGGACCCCATACAGTGTATGTACACATGAATCATGGATACCAAACACATATATAACATGTAGTGAATGATAAATCAATGCCAAACAGCAAATAGTGTGCAAATTAAAATTTAAGCAATGCTAAGCATTGCACACCCCTGCTTACTAGGTGTAAGAAATGTGTAGGCCAGCTAAATCAGTTTTCCCATTAGTATAACCCTTTAAGCAATGCCAGCATTGGGTAAGCAGGTATGTCCATAGCTTAGCATTTTCAAAACTGTCCAATCACAGCAAAGTGCAGGAAATCAGCCCTATTTAAACCCCACAGGCAGGAATACATCTCATAACTGGTTGCAGCTTTCTCCTGTAGGCACTAATACTGGTGTGGGTGAAGGGACGCACTTCTGCGTGCAGCGCTGGGGCATCCAGGAGCCCAAAGTCATGGCCAGACTCCTTGTTAAAGACCATGACCAGAGACTGCTGCAGGGCCAGTACCAGGGTTCCCAATATAAAGTGGAAGCCTGGGACCGTCTCGCCCATGACCTCACCAGTGCCACTGGCATCCCACAAACTGGTGACCAGGTCAGGCATCACTATGCTGACCTGAACTGGAGAAAGAGGGAGCTCTTGGATCAGTGGATACAAGAGGCTATGCAGATGGGTGATGTCCCAGCCATGTGTATCAGTTGACCACCTGTTTAATAATTGCTAGTTCATATATATTATGGATAGGTATGGCTAAATATTCCTCTTATGTCTTTGACAGCAACAGACAAGCGGGATGTGAACCGGGACGCCCATAACTGTAGACTGCAGAGGTTGCATCACGAGGCAGGTTAGTAATAATCTTGCATATACTGTCATAAGAAATAAATCTAAAAGTAGTAGAAAGTTAATTGCCAGTATAAAACCTGTATTGTGTATGGCATGTACTGAATAAACCAGACAATATGGCAGGAAGAGTCTCATATAGGTTGTATGTAAATAAAAGGTTAACAGCCTGGCAATAAAGGTCTAACTACTGGACTGCTTGTGTTTACTCCGGTATCATATGGTAATGTAGTGTTCCAATCCCTTAATAGTACTGTTGTATTAAGCACTGTTATCCACACTGGGCTACATAAATAAAATGTGTAGGAATCTCTGTATACTACTGTTGTAATCACAAGAGGTCATATTGTACAACTGAGAGAGACTTAGACAGAAAACAGTGAAAAGATAGACAACATAATCCAAATAGCACACTCAACTGAGATGTGAAGTGTTGTATTTTTAGCTCACACAGCCATGGTTCGAATCCTGGGAGTGGTAGTAAGCTGTATGCAGAGTTATACCCCACAACTGTACAGATATTGGCAGAACAGCA
>NC_056745.1:36857885-36860385 GCF_019279795.1 Protopterus annectens
AGTTTATTTAAGCTCAAACACACTGTTTGAGCTTAAATAACACTTTTCATGATTTATCGTCTGGTAAAGCAAGAAAAATGTTTATTTAAGCTCAAACACCACTGTTTGAGCTTAAATAAACGTTTTCTTGCTTTTAACGTATCGGGTGATTTATCCAGTCTTATCAAGCCTTACCGGAAGGCTTGATAAGACTGGATAAATCACCCGATACGTTAAAAGCAGGAAACCTGTTTATTTAAGCTCAAACAGTAGTGCTTGAGCTTAAATAAACGTTTTTCTTGCTTTTACCGTATCAGATGATTATGCAGTCTTATCAAGCATTCCGCAAGGCTTGATAAGACTGGATAAATCACCCGATACGTTAAAAGCAAGAAACATGTTTATTTAAGCTCAAACACCACTGTTTGAGCTTAAATAAACGTTTTTCTTGCTTTTAACGTGTCGGGTGATTATCAGTCTTATCAAGCCTTACCGGAAGGCTTGATAAGACTGGATAAATCACCCGATACGTTAAAAGCAAGAAAAACGTTTATTTAAGCTCAAACACCACTGTTTGAGCTTAAATAAACATTATTCTTGCTTTTAACGTTTCGGATAACCAGGCAGGAGAACGTGAACATCGAGTACCTTAATCCAGACGGAGCTAAAACAGGGCTGGAATAGAGCTATGCGCAGCTCATGAATGGAGAGGGTGTTACTCCTATGACGTCAGGACTGATGTCAGAAAATGGGAGTGGAACAACTCAATGATTGACGGTGCTTTATCTTCGGACCGAAGGAAAACTGCTACTTCAGGAACGAGCCAGTGCCCCTTTAAGCTGCATTAAGGCAGAGGACAAACAAACATTTTATGAAAAGTAATCACTGTAGTCCTTACCTGCTGTAATGCAGGGAGGAGAATAAAAATGTTGACAAGGAGACGCGTACTTATACAGATCAAATATTAGGTTACGCGCATAACTTTCTTATCTGAAATGAAGGAATACACATTCCCATCACAGATCTGGTGCTGAAATGTCCTCCTCATAAGAAAATACCCCCAAAGGTTGTGGCCTCAGAGGAAGACCAAGCTCTAGAGATCACATCTAGCTTGAAGTGTTCTGCAAACATATTCAATGTAGCAGCCCACAGAGCTGCTGCATAGATATCACCCAAGGATACATTGTTGAAAAAAGGTACCACTCTGACTGAGGGAGCTCTTGTCACAGCAGGAAAGGAAAGGCTTATTGTGTGTCTCTCAGCGGAATTTAAAATGAGATAACCATCCAGACAAGTTGAGTTTACAAACTTTTGAGCCCTGTTTATTCTTTGAAAATGAAATGAGAATCTTTTCTAATAGATCTGGTTCTGTCCAAATAGTGCAGCAAGTGCTCCCCTCTGTTAGAATATTCTGGAAAGAAAATATGCAGATTAGAAGAAGCCTGGGTAAAATTAGATTCAGGAGCTACCTTGGGCATAAATAATGAGTTAGCTCTCAAGGGCATTCCTTCCTTATGTAAGACTAAATAATAAGGATTCATGCACCAGGCTTGCAATTCAGAAATTATTCTGCTGGAGGAGGTGCCACCATACTTCGTACTACTAGGTCTATGTGAAGAAGTGAGGATTTGGCCTACCCTATCAATGAATGTTGCATCCCTGTCATTACTAGAAGTAAGAGTGATTATGCAGTGAGATTAAAGGACTAAAGGTCCAGGTGAGTCTTACCAGAATGATGAGTGAGGAGGGTTATGTAGGACCCCTAGATGCTTCAGTAGAATATGAGGCCACAGCACAAGGAGCCAAGTCTACTGAAGCTAGTACAGGTGAATGACCTTGGACATGCCCATGTCAGCATTCTGTATAAACTATAGAATATGGGGAAACAGAGGAGAGTATAAACAAACCCAGGGCCATTTCTGGATGTGTGAATCCCTAGGATGCCCCAAGAGGTGGCCTAATAGAATATAAATTGATGCATTTGGCACTGGTCAGGGGTGCAAGCAGATTACAACAAGGCTTCCCTAGTGACAGAAAACCTTTTATGCAACTGACAGACTGATGAAATCACTCACAGAACATAAATACACAACAAATGAGTCTGTCTGCTGGTAAATTGTAAGTTATGTACTTACCATAATACTAAATCCTCTTCATACTGGTCTGTCCAGTACAATGGACACTGAGCAGAGCCACGTGTCAGAACCAATCCAGTGCTGCTAGTGTGCCATGCCTCATGGTCCTTTAAGTCTTTTCCATCCCATAATCCCCTTGTGCACTTAGTCATCCTCAGACTGAGTTTACAGACTAATATTATAGAACTATGATATAGTTTGGCAATAAGTTTGTGATGGGCCGGAGAGCTTCAGACTAGTGTTGCAGGAGGACCTCAGAAAGTCTTGACAATTTGAAAGGGGATGGTGGGAGGGATGTTGTATCGGATGGACATATTAGCACAGAAATCCTATATCCTATTTATCTGGGGCATCCAATCTGACTAATAGGTCAGAATCTCTAGCTA
>NC_056745.1:36872885-36902885 GCF_019279795.1 Protopterus annectens
TGACTGCTAAAGCCATCGAGGAAGTTGGAAATTGATGTTAGTTCTATCATGACTGTAGAATAACCTGAACCACACAGATAGGAATTGAGGGATCACAGGAAACAAATTTGAAAATGGATCATTGCCTTAATTCACTATCCATATAGAGAAGTGTTTCCATTTGCGTTTATACACTCTACAAAAGGACTGTTTTTGAGGTGCAGATAGAATGTGAACTACACTCTTAGGATCATAGGATCATAGGAGATTACTAGGCTAATGGCTCTGGGGCCCTTACAAGCCTAGCCAAGAGTTTATCTCCAGAAAAGAAACCACAATCAACAACTGTCACCCCTATCAGTGAGGGACACAGGTGGAACCCCTGTGACAAATTTGTGGTTTCCCATCCACTTATCAAGTTTGCGCTTGAAGAGGGTCAGCACCGTACTTTGCTTGACGTGTGTGGGGAGTCTATTCCAGAGATGGGGCAGCCTCTGGGAGACAAACCTGTCTTTCCTGCAGGTTTTGTTAATGTCACATATTATATTTAAGCCTTTTGATCAGGTACTACGCGAGGAGTTAGACTTCCGGATATGGAGCATCTCTAGTAGGGCAGGGTCTGAGATGGCCTTGTAGGCGAGACACAGGTCACCTCGGACCAATCTGTACGATACAGAGTAGAGTGATACTGATTTGAGCCTGTCCACATAGGACAGGTGTTGAAGGCCATGGATTCTCTTTGTGACGTATTTCTGTGGCCTTTCCAGTTGGTGCAGGTGTTTGGAGAGGTACATACCAAACGAGATGTTGTACTCGATTACTGGCCTAATGAGGGAGGACTACAGAGTGGTTACAACTTCCTTTTTTTCCTGGATGAACCAAGTAATAGGCTTTTCTGACCCCTGCCGCTAAATGATGGTCAAATGTGACATTGTTGTCAACTTGTGTACCCAGGTCTCTCACCACAGGTTGTGTGCTTAGGGGGTTGCCGCCAATGTGGTAATCAGTAGGGGTAGTGTTTTTTCCGAATGGTATGATAATACATTTTTTTGCATTTAACTTAAGACCATGACTTTGGCACCATTCATTTCTTGCTGTGAGACCCTCTTAAAGTATGTTAACATCATTTGGGGAGTCAATGACAGCACCCAACTTACAGTCATCTGCAAACTTGGTCAGCCACAGGCCTTTTGTCTTTGCCTGGACCTCTGAGACATAGATGCCAAACTACAGGGGTCCCAGGACAGATCCCTGGGGGACACCACTAGTGACAGGTCTGCTATCAGAGGTAGTGGCATCTATTTTGACCTTGTGGGCCCTATCAGTGAGCCAGCTGGCCACCCACCTGATGAGATAGGGATTTACACCAAGTTCTGTTAGCTTTTTGATGATGCCTGAGTGGGGGATTGTGTCAAAGGCTTTGACCAAGTCAAAGTAAGCTGTGTGTACTGACTTTCCCCTCATCCAATGCCTTGGCGACAGTCTCAAAAAAGTCAACCAGGTTTAACAGGCAAGATCTGCCCTTGACGAATCCGAACTGGGCAGGGTCAAGTGCTTGGAGATTGCCTATGTCCTTGTTTATGAAGTCCATAATAATACACTCCATGGCTTTACAGATCAGACTTGTCAAGCTAATGGGCGATAGTTTCCAGGGTCAGTAGTAGCACCACCTTTGTGCAAAGGGATGGCAATGGCAGTTCTCCACTCTACTGGAATGAAGCCTGTACTTAGGCTATGGTTGAATAGGATGGTCAATGGCAAGGCTAGTTCTTGCTGGAGATGTTACAGAATACAGCCTGGAATACTGCCAGGTCCCATGGAAGCTGTGTTCTTTGCCTTGGATAGGGCCTTTAACACTTGATCTATGGAGATATGAGGTGCGGGACAAGTATCGGGGATGTCGAATGGGCCTTTGGGGGGGACGGGGGGTGAAGTTTGCACTGAACCTATCTGCTAGCAGGTTGGCTAAGTCAACAGGATCAGAGCAAGTGGCACTGTTGAGAACTAATTCGGAACAAACTTGGGCTTTGCAATGGAGGTTTCTGACGTAACTAAAAAAGGCTTTGTGGTTAGCCTTTGTTTTGGAGGCTAGTTTTGATTCATAACTGGCTTTCGAGGTTTTCACTAGTGACCTAATTTGCTTGTTGAGGAAAAGGAGGGAGTTTACCAATTGGGAATTTGTGCCTTTTTACCCTTGGACAACAGTTTTTTCCCTTTTGTTGTAAAGCCTGTTGATAAAGGATGTCCACCACATAGGTTTGTGTTTCCTTGAGGAGCAGGTTTTAGTTCTGTTGGGTATGGCTGAGTCCATGCAGTTGTACAGGTGCTTGTATACTGCACTGGCATACTGTTCAGCATATTGTCTGCATCTTCTTGGGGGGGAGGTGGAGTGAGGCCACTGTTACCCTCCCTTAGAAGGTTGTAGTCAGTTTTTGAGAAGTTTTTTTAGCCCGGTTATGGCTGGGGGGGGGGGGGTTGGACGACATAGATACTTCGAATGAGACAGACCGATGGTCTGATCTCACCAGCAAAGAACATACTATGGGGGTAGTGCAGCATCACCCATGTTGGTGAGAACCAAGTCCAGAATGGTATCTCCCCTTGTGGGGGATGTGACAAGCTGGTCTAGTGCATTAGAACTGATGAAATCAAGGAATCGTTGGGTGGGTACATTACAGCAGGAATAGTTCACCCAGTTTATGGTGGGATAGTTGAAGTCACCAAGGATCAGGGTGTTAGGGAGTACCTTGATGGACTCAAGTAGGTCCAGGTAGGAGGAGTGGGTATCCTGAGTCATGGAGGGGGTCTATAGCTGGCTATAACTTGAATGGGTGTCTTCCCAATTGTCAATTGCACTTGGAGAAGTTCTAGTGCATCATTCTGGCAAACCAGTCTGGAGGTGTGCTTGTCTTTAATGAAAACAGAAACTCCACTGCCCTTAGTCTTCTCGACCTCATTTTGGGGTCGGAATGTGTGGAATGAGGTGTAGCCTGATAAGGCAGGGGTGATCTCAGCAGCCTTGAACCAAGTTTCCGTAACTGCACAAATGTCAGCATCTTCCAGTGCTAGCAGAGCAGTGAGTGCATTTTCAGGTTAAGGCTCCTAGCGTTAAGCAGCATGACCTTCAATTTGCTTTTTGACAGATCTTTTATGTCGGAAGATTTGTCTGTGGGACATTGTATTAAAAAGGCACAATGGGGGAGGCAAGAGCCTTGGCCAGAATCCTGAATCCCAGGGGTGACAAGCGGAGGCCATCTCTGGCAAAGCATAGAGGTCTGTCAACCATGTCATCCCAGGCAGACAGATACTGGATCCACTTGGAATGACACCAAAAACTAAACCAATTGCTTAAGTAAATCATTTTTTGTTGGTATTGTGGTATCATTCTTGGAGAAGGTAGGATGCTGCTTAGGGCTAGGGTTATACCTGCCTGGGACACATACTATGAGAGCTCAATCATGTCTCTCTTCATATAGTCCAGGAAGGTACATCTCAAGTCATTCACACCAACATGGACAATGACAGAGACATACTTGTACCTGTTGTGGAGAGACTTAAGTGCGTGCATGATGTGGCAATGACAGAGTCGTACTTGTACCTGTTGTGGAGAGACTTAAGTGTGTGCATGATGTGGCAATGACAGAGTCATACTTGTACCTGTTGTGGAGAGACTTAAGTGTGTGCATGATGTGGCAATGACAGAGTCATACTTGTACCTGTTGTGGAGAGACTTAAGTGCATGCATGATGTGGCAATGACAGAGTCATACTTGTACCTGTTGTGGAGAGACTTAAGTGTGTGCATGATGTGGTAGATTCTGGCACCTAACAGACAACTGACTGTGATCTTCTCCTTGTCGAGCACGGTGAGGGGGGCATCGGTGTGTCTCACAACTGAATCTCCAATAACTAGTATGTTTGGTTTAATGTTGTGCTTTATGGGCTGTATGAGTTTATTGTTATGCCTTAAGGGCTGTGTTTGTGAGACAGTGGTGTGTTATCTACTGTCTTTGATGTGTTTGGTGTTGTGAGTGGAATGTCTGTCAGCGTGTTTTGGAGGTCTCTGCTGTTTAGGTAAGTTTTTATTGAGGACCTGTGTATATGTGGGTGTGTGCTGTGCTTGGCTATGTGATATGAGTGGTGTGGTGTTTGTACTGGTGATCTCCTCTTTGTCATGGGTACTGACTGAGGCTAGAGAGAGCATGAATTCCACTTTACTGATACAGATGCATCTCTTGCAAGTAGAAGAATTATGTGCTAATTCTTAGATAACAAAGGATCCTTGGCCATCAAGGGAATTGAAGAAACCATGCAGTTAATTTCAGGTTCGGTAAGTCCAAGTGAGGGCTGCCAAGACATGTGTGAGAGGAGTCTGGATGGGGATCTGAAAGTCACAGACACTCCACTAAATTAGGCCTTAGTAAGAGGAACTAAATTTGCTCTTTCCAATATGAAGCAATGCAAACATCTTCCAAGGATGATCCCTAATACCGCTACCCTAGTTTAAAAAGCCCTTCAGGTTAATGATTTTTTTAAAGTTTTTTGTGACCTTTACTGATCTAAGTTATCCACACTATGTTACAGGGTATCAGTGAGGCTGACCAGCTTTAGTGTATATAGTCCAACAAAAAAGATGAAAAATCTCAATCAGGCAAATCAAAAATAATTTGAAAGATCCAAGATACAAAAAACAGTTGAGAAATAATTATAAAAATCTGCCAAAAGAAAATAACACTGAAAGAATTCCTCCTGAGTCCTCAGTTTTGGTTTTAATCCTTTTATTATTTTGGGTTCTACTTAGAGGATACTTACAGGGATCATCCTTGCATGAATTTGGATGTTTATCTTGGATTGCCCTGTGCAGTGGTCCAAGCTGGGTCGATCGGTACACTGACCACAACCTGTGGTTCTAGCAGTTTTCAATATGGAGCAATGAGGATCATGGTGGCTTTGCATGCTGCTGCTTTCTGTAAGAATCTGGACATTACAGGAAGACAGAGAGAAGTCTGGTAGGCCACTCTTCAACAGCAGTGTCTGTTGGAGGACTGTTCCCCTACAGGAATCAGGGCAACGTAATTACTTCACTTGTTGTTGGCCAGGAATGCAAAAAGACTGCTGAAAGACTGGCCCCAGTAACTGAATATATGTTGAGCTACTATCAGACTGGGAGACCACATATGAGGCATCAGGATGGACCGTCTGTGCCTGTCCACTCTCCTACAATGTGTGTAGTGATCAGAAAGTGATGGAAAGTGATCACTCATTGCAAAACACTCATGGCCACTTGGCAAAGGGGTTAAGATTTAGTTATTTGCTTGTTCAAACACAACAGTACAGATAAGTTGTTTGTTTGTTTGTTTGAATGGAAAAGACTCCCAGAGGAAGAAGGTCCTGAAATTCCTGCAATGCCAGTAGGACCACCCCCATATCCAGAATATTGATGTGAAGATTGGCCTTTGTTTGATTCCAAGTTCCTTGGATTATTCTATCTTTGAAATGCTTCTCCACCCCAAAAAGGAGGTGTCACAGTGATCATTCCCATGGGTGGAGAAAGAGCAAATGGTCTCACTTTAGAAATGTAAGAGATATTATCCACCATTTCGGATGAGTGTGGCAATGCTGAGTTATGAAATAAAATCTGACACTAGTGGACTCTAACCACTGCACAACATGCAAGTACAAATGTGCATAAGTTACCATGACTGTTCTCAAGGTCATCAATCAAAGGACTCAGAACACCAAAGAAGCTGACAGACTGAAGTTGTTTATAAGACCTTGGAATGATGCTCTGAGTATCTGAATTCTGTCTGAGGAAAGACTGACAATGGAGTTTATTGTGTCCAGATGACAGATGATGAACAGTACAGCCTAAATGAATTCAAGGATGCCCCTGTGTCTAACAGGGCTGCATCTACTGCAGTGGATTTGGTGAACACCTAGGGGGATTGTGATGTGGTCAAAGGATGTCTTTGCCATCTTGATATGGATGAAGGTACCTTGGAGCTCTATTGAGCACATCAAGTCATTTGCTTTCAGACAGGGCAAAATCAGTTGCACTTTTACCATTATAAAATGAGTCTTTTTGTTGTGTAAGATTAGGCCTGTCAGATCTAGAATGGGCCTGAGATCCTTGTTTTTTTTTTTTGGAACTAAAAAGAATCTAATACATTTTGGAACCTCTCTGGAAAGTATTTCTCTTCTGGAAACTTTTCATTGGTGGGGTACAATGTCTGGAAGCAGCACAGACTGGGGGATAAGGAATGAGAAGAGCGTATACCTGTAGCCCCTGTATATTATCTGTCTTACCCAAGTGTTCTGCATGATGGCCATCCACACAGGCTAGTGGAGAGAACTGGCCCTTACTACCACCTGGGGAAGAGTCCAGGAAAACCTTCAGGGACATCTGTACTGTTTGCTTGACAAAGGCCTGTCTGGCATCCCTGATTTTGTGGACCTCTGCGACGTGTAGGTCAGTGCCCGTTGAAGGGGTCATATCTGCCATGACCACCCTTTTTGGTTGTGGAATCAAAAGGCTGATAATGGGGTCTCCTAAACCACAGGGATTGGGATACTTTCTGATTCCTAATGTAGGATTTTGAGGGGTTTTAAGTATGATGCCTACGGCAAAGTCATACTTTCCTCCTTTCACCTGAATAACCTTTTTATGACGGCAGGTCCGAATAATGCAGTACCATCCAGTGGGACACTAGTGAAGGATGCCTTAAAAGTTTCTGCAAAATCACAAAGGCAGAGCCAGGCATGATGTCTCAAGGTAATACCTCCACTGCTCTGGTTTCTCCATCAGCTGCATTCTGTAAGAACCACATGAAGAGCTTGGTAAAGTTTAGCATAGTCCACACAATGGTGTTTGTTTTCTTTACTTTGGAGTGTGTGGTTTTCACAACTTTTAAAATCTATTTCAGTAAATCTCTTTGGAAGAAATTTGTGTGACTAGTTTATTTCAACACCCTTAAGTCCAAAGTACACACTTCCCATTTTGTCCATCACTCTGGACTAGTTGTTAGGTGGACAGCAGCTGCATCATCAAACAATGCTTACTTCATGGCTGCTTTTACAATCATACAGCCCACCAGAGGTCCATTGGACTAGTACTGCCTATCCTTAGGGGGGCAAAGAATCTTATCTGTTTTTCTTGGAATGGCTTCTGAGGAGGTCTATATTATATGTTCGAAGTCTGAAAACTTTGAATCTCATATGATCGACTCCATATAAGCGAAGTTTTCAAACATTGAACACAAAATAAAAATCTACCTGAATGCTCTATGCAGGGGGGCAAGCCCCCCTGCACCCCCCCACTACTTAATTATACCAACTCTGAGATTGCACTACATTGAAGTGAAGGGAAATATTCCCTATGGCGATATCCATTGAAACGTTTGATATTTGAAAACTTCGCTCATATGATGTCGATCATATGATATTCGAAGTTTTCAAAGTTCAAACTTATAATATAGACCCGCTCCTTACATGCCCTTCTGGCAGCCAAATCTAACAGACATTTAGCAGGAAAAAACACCCAGGAGGTAAAGGGTGCAGAATGATAAGCCTCAAAAAACGCATCCTCATCCTGAAGGGGGTGGGATCAGTTGGTCATAATCATCCTCCGTCTCATCAATTCAAGGATTTTGTCAAAGGTGGTATCTTCTGGAGGGACCAGATGCCAATGACTTCTTAAAGGTGGGGAACTTTACTTCCCAGAATAAACCTTCATAGGTCATTTGAAGGTATCCGTTCTACTCTGTCCCTGGAATGTCTGATGAGTGGGCTGAGACAGTGTTGAGTGTCTGGTGTTGGAGACATCATTTGAGGTTGTGAGGGTGCCCTGAAGCAGTGGAAATCATCCACTTTGTCACATCAAATGCGAAACCTTGATGTTGTGGCATGGGAGAGCTTTGTCTCAGAGTCTGTCCTTACCAATGGGGACGTAAATGGTGCTGATAAGGTAAACCCTAATTCTGATAACCTAGAGGCCTTTGAGGAAGAAAGTGGTGCTGATGTATCAAAGGCTAAAGTTTCCACCAACAAAGACAACACTAAATAAGTTAGCAGATTTTGCTGAAGACCCAGCATCAAACAGTTGGTCGTGAGAATCATTTAACATAAAGTCTTGACCTTGAGTGATTCAGATGCATGAAAACTGATTCCAAGATAAGGTTGCCAGTTATTGCCAGACATGCAGACACTGGGTGATGTCTCAGCTTCAAAACCATTGATGCTGAAATATGGACCAGGGAAGGAGCAAGTATGAGTGATAAAGAGACAACCTGAAATGCCCTGGACATTTAGGGGGATGGGAGTAACAGCCATTTCAATCTATTACCTTCAAAAAGCTCCTTATCATGTGGTCCCCATCTATGTCAGTGGTACTTCTGAAGGTCCTGACATACCACAGGGAAGAGGTAGATGGAGACCTGGAGATACAGTGGGGCAGCTCTCTTTCAGATGACAGCCCACCAACAGAAGGCTTTGGAGATTTACCCCTGAATAAGATTGTCTCCCCATGAGGTTAAGCCAATGGAAAAGAGTCTCTCACAGTGGGAGAAGTTGGAGTTGGCTCTAGCCTCTCTGCTTTTGGAGCTGAGGATGGGCTGGCATCATCAGCTTGTCTTTTTCTTTATTCATTTTACTTTTACTTTTTTTATTTGGCCTTCTTACTTTTTGGTGTTATCCATAGAAAGGTCTGCAGAAGAAATCTTTTTAATACAAACTTGCTCTTATTGTCAGCTAGCAAGCAGGGTCCAAAGGCTTACTTGTTGAACAGTCTGCTGAGTGAGTGATGCTCTGGCCTAAGGCACACTACACAGAGGTCAAGGGTGTCCTGTGATGGAATTTTTGTGGCCACATTTGGTGCACTTTTTGAAGCTTGCTTTTCTTAAGCTTGTTAGCTTGTCCATAACTGTTACTAGCAATATATATATATATATATATATATATATATATATATATATATATATATATATATAGATCTAGGAAGTTTGCTCAAATGAGCAAATGTCCGAATCCATAATAACCGAACACACTTTAACGAAAATGCTTTTATCGAAAAAGCACTTTCGTTAAAGCGTGTTACAAAAAAAAATAAATAAAACACTACATTTACATTTTGTGGGGGGCTGTGCCCCCCCCCCCCGCCTACCCTACTTTAATATTTTCCCTCCGAGACCTCACTATTGTGGGGAAAAGGGAAATTTCCCTTACCCGCACCTTGGTACAGACTCGGCAACAGGCATACTTACACGAAAGTGCTTCTTTAGTGAAAAGCACTTTTGTGTAAGTATGCCTGGCCGTTTAGGTTTCAGTCATTTTCTCATTCAAGCAAACATCCGGAACCCATATATATATATATATATATATATATATATATATATATATATATATATATATATATATATATATATATATGGATCTTGTACTATTGAGCGAAAGCTCAAACAATCGAAACCACATCGGCCGAACACACTTTAGCGAAAGTGCTTTTCACCAAAAAAGCACTTTCATTAAAGTGTGTTAAAAAAACTACAAAACAACCCTGCACCCCCATGTGGGGGGGACTGCTCCCCCACCCCCTGCTTTTATATTCTGACTCCGAGATCGCAGTACAGTGGGGAAAAGGGAATATTCCCTTATCCCCACTGTGCTATGATCTCAACAACAGCCATCTCCCCACATTTTTTTCCTTATTTCAACACACGTTCGTGAAAGTGCTTTTTCGGTGGAAAGCACTTTCGCGAAAGTATGCTTGGCCGTATTACTTTCGGTGAAATGGCTGTTCGATAAAGAGTATGGATCTCATATATATATATATATATAGCAATACAGCACAGACCAAGTAGCCAATGGCAAATCACAAAGTAAGTGTTAGTTTATTTATTTAATTTTTTTATTTTAATGGAAAGGTAAAAGAAAGATGTTATTTTTTAACACAAAGTGAGTCACTAGGCCACCTGCCCATGTGATGCAAGGAGCTAAGAAACTTAGCAAGTAGCTAAATTTAGTCAGTGAAAAGAAAAAAAATAATAGTAATAACAGCAACAATAATAATGATGCATGCATTAAAGGAGGTGTAAATAGCCATGGTGGTGCAGCGGTAGCGTTGTTGCCTCACAGCAAGAGGTTCTCCCGTTCGATTCTCGGCTGGACTGCCTTCTGTGTGGAGTCTGCAGGTCCTCCCCATGGTCAAGTAGCATTCAAAAGACATCCGTAGAATGGGTGTGCCTTCGTTGAAGGATGGGCGTCGGGATGGCAACTCGGCACGATAAAAAAACTACTGCCAATCAATAGCGGATTGGAGTTCTGCTGTGGTGACCCCTAACCAGGAAAAGCTGAAGGAAGAAGAAGAAGAAGATGTTAAAGGAGATGTAATCAGAAATTCCCAGAAGGGAACAAGGCTGTAAAACAACAAGAAGTGAAATAAACAAAGCATTTGGCTGTGGGCATTGAAGATCCATCTGCATCCTGAAGGTAGCCAATCAGATCTGAGGAGAATTAGTGCACAAGGAGATTATGGGAGGGAAAAGTCTTAAAGGTGCTCAGAACCAGGGTCAGATAAGCAGCTCAGTGCCCATCAGTCAGATTGGATGGACTGGATGAACAGGATCTGATGTAGCTCACTATCAGAAAGTAGCTTGTGGACATACTCCATGCCCACATTATTGATACTTTTCAACAGAGATGGTGGGTATGACTTCCTCACTCTTTGTTTGTGTACCAAAGCATGGCTATGTCATTGGTAATGATGACAATAACATTCTGAAGTTTGAGGGAGGGAGTCCCAAAATGTTTGCAGAGTGAAAAGAATGACCCTCATCTCCAAAATGTTGACATACAGACTGGCCTCCATTTGTGACTGTACACCTTGGACTGTCTGCCCTTAACAATGCCCCTTCCTAAGGTAGAGACAACTGTGGGGGCAGCCAATACAGGCAGGTGTCAGCTTGATAGTGATTGCCCAAAGTCAGGTTTGGTGTGTGTAACCACAACCTCAAATGAAGTTTGTAAGTTCATGAGATTCTTACCAGCTGTATTATATGACATGTCTGCTGACACCACTGAACTTTCCGGGGGCACTGTAACATTTGGCATTGGGGACCATTAGAATATTTGCCACCATGAGTCCCCAGAATTTGGCACACAGTCAAGCAAAGCCTGCGTAAGTTGAGTAACCTAAAACACAGCTTTCTAAAGAGAGAGGAACCTGTCTGATAGAAGGAACACACAAAAGCACAGAGTCACAGAAAGGTACATTAAGAAAGATCACCTTAGAATAGTTTATAAAATCTGTAAGATGTGAGCAGACATGTCGGTGAAGTGTTGTGCCTCCATCCTCTCCTGTCAATGCACCATTCAAAGAGCTCTGTGAGATGCACATGAGGAGGATGTCTGTGGATGATACGACTAATTTACATTTTAAATCCCCATCTGGCAGACTATCCAGATATGTTCTCAGTTCAACAGCTAGCACTCACTGCAACTGTGGCATGCATGACAAATACTTCACCAGCCTCAACATGAGCATTGAAGACATCTAACCACACTTCCAGACCTGCCCATTACTTCTGGTACTTTATGTGGAGGGCGGACACCAGGGCTGTGCAGAGTGAGCATGTTTTTAAGGACTTTCACCAAAACAATAGATTCTGTTGTTGGAGTACTTGAAAGGAAGGTCCAATCTTTGGTACGCCAGAGGATATTGTCTAGTCTCCTGGATACAGGTGCTCCAATGTCAGCGTTTTTATGTTGTCTTTACTAACAGTCACAACAACCTGCTGATTAGGGGAACCACACCCCAAAGAAGGTTGGCAAACACAAAGCCTTTTGTAGGATGGGCTGATGAGAGTTTGTGGGTTCTGCACTCCTTCCTCTTCTTTGCATTTTCATGTGAGGAACTTTCCCGGGTTTGGAGTCATCTGTAGGAATGTTTGAGGACTGACATCTTAGTACTCATATCTGGTGTGGGGCAGGGGGTGGTCCTACATATGTAGGGGTGTTTGAGATCTGACATCCTGGTATTCATATCTGGTGTGGGGCAGGGAGTGGTCCTACATCTGTAGGGATATTTGAGGACTGACATCCTCATATTTTTATCTGGTGTGGGGCAAGGGGTGGTCCATCTGTTGGGATGTTTGAGGACTGACATCCTCATATTCATATCTGATGTGGGGGCAGGGGGTGGTCCTACATCTGTAGAGATATTTGAGGACTGACATCCTCATATTCATATCTGGTGTGGGGCAAGGGGTGGTCCTACATCTGTAGAGATATCTGAGGACTGACATCCTGGTATTCATATCTGGTGTGGGGCAGGGGGTGGTCGTAGTACCTGCTGTTCTACATGTACATCTTACTGGGCCTCAGCAGTGAAGCATCCAAGGATGGTGAGGAAGACTATATTACACAAGACACATGACAGGAATTCAGCAAAGGCCCACTGACCACTCTGTCTTGATCATGAAAATGGTAGACAGCCACTGTACCAGACCAAGAAATGACTCTTGAAAGGGTCAAAGGCAGTACAAGTGGCTAGCATGGAAAGCGTAAACTACACTGGCATTGAGGCAGAAGTCAACATCATCCCCTGGGTTGAAGGGACTTACTACAATTACTTGAGGTCATAACCCATTTTGGCTAATGCTGGCACTGCGGAAATGTGCCCTGATCCTAGTCACTGGAGCCAAGATGCAGTTTGATCCCAAGTTCTATGTTACAACCTAAAAGGCTAACCTTGACACCATCGGCAATGACCCCAATTAAGTTGGTGCTGATAAAGACACTGACTGGCTGACCCAGATCCCTGAGGTTAAAGGTTTTCTTATTATAAGGGGTACTGACACGGCCATTAATATTGTTACAGGGTTAACATGGAAGGCACTGAACTGAAAAACTGTACTGCAAGGCCAAGATCACAGCCAGCATTGACACCAGCACCTGCAGGTCAATATTTGATCTCAATAGGACTAAAGCTTGTACAAGGCTTGTTGTGGAAAACTGAGAAGATGGAGATGAAAAGCAAGGCAAGCTGGAAGATTTTCTGCCCACCACGGTATCATAAAACGTACCTGCAGACATCATTTACTGGACCTTGTCGAATGCTTCTATCATCTTTTGGGAAGTGAGCTTAATAAGAACAAGAGTGCTTCATCGAGAATTGTGATGTCCATCAGAAGAAGGCCTTGAAGAAACCAAAAGTTTTCTAACTTCTTCAGTCAGTGTTGCAACACTGCCTGTTGTAATACATTTTTGTGGCTTATTCTCCAAGACAACTGTAACAGGGAAGTTAGAAATGCTGGAAGGAGAAGAAATACAGGAAGTGCCATTTTCATAGGTTCATAGGTTCATAGAAGGTTACTAGGCTAACAGCCTTAGAGCCCTTACAAGCCTAGCCATATTTATCCCGAGTTGCCCTAGTTGTTGGTGGTTAGGTGAGTGAAGTTCACAGAGGTTTAAGCACAACTTGGATAACTGGATGGGAAACAGAAAATACACTCCTGGGAATCTCCCTGTGTCCTGCTGGACGGGGGCTCTGGGTGCTGACTTGTCTAAATATGGATTAAACTCTTGGATAGGCTTATAAGAGCCTCAGGGCCAGTAGTCTAGTAACCTCATGTGATCCTACGAGGTAAGGGTCTGTGGTAGTTAATAATGACTTCCTCTGTCCAGGAGGGACATAGGCTCCACCCTAGCAGTGAATTTGTGGTCACCCATTCATTGATCTAGGTTGCATTTGAAGAGGGTCAGGGAGGGGCTCTGTTTCATGTGAATTAGAAGCTTGTTCCAGAGAAGTGGCAGTCTCTGGGAGATGTATCTATCTCTTCAGCATGACCTGTTCGTGTCAGAGGCTAGGTTAAGATCCCTGGAGCTAGTGACGCTCATGCAATTTGATTTACAAATGTGTGGTATTTTCATTACAGATGGGTCAGAGACTGCCCTGTAAGCCAGGCACACCCTTTAGCAACCTGTATGAGACAGGATACAGTGACACAGCTTTCAGTCTTTCTGTATTAGTCTTGTTTTGTGTACCCTGACATTTCTTGGTGAGAAACCTCTGTGGTCTCTCCAGTTGTTGCAGGTATCTAGTGAGGTACATGCAAAAGGGAGCATTGTACTCAATTATTGGTCTGATGAGGGAGGAGTATAATGGAATTATAACATCCTTAGATCTAGATGTGATGCCTTTACTTATAAGATGTGCCACAGAGAAGGATTTCCCTACTACTGTGGATAAATGGTGGTCAAAGTTCAGGTTGCTATCAACCTGAGTACCCAGATCACATACCACTGGGTCTACAATTAGGAATGTGCTGTTTATAATGTAATTAGCAGGGATGTCAGCTTTCCCAAAGGGAATAATAATGCATATTTTTGCATTTAGCTTTAATCATTGTTTTTTTTTAACTAGGACCTGGAGAAGAATGTACATGTTCTATGCAGTCTTTATCTTCTGTATAATTTTACCTAATATTTTGCTTTCTCTAAAGTGTTTTTCCTATTTTTTGGTCTATTCTCATGTTTTACAACAAGGATTTCACACTTGAGCCCCTGTTCCTACCCTTAACCCCACACATTAGCTTATGAAGACTCCTTTGCCTAACTCCACCAGTATTCAGAAACATTTGGTCTAAGTGTAGTGTTAGGCTTAGGATTTAGAACTCGGAAAATGAATCTTTTTTTTATCTTTTTAGATTGTGTTGATTTGCATTTCTTTCAGTTCATTTGCATTTTGAAGTCCTGCCATCAGTCATTTGTTTGACGATGTTTAGGCAATTTGACTTAATTGAATGCAATCATTGTACTTCTAAAATAATCCATCCATCCATCCATCCATCTGTCCACAACACATTTTCCCATTTTTGCAAATAGGGTCAGGGTATCACTTCAACAGTGAAAATTATCTAGATCCAAGGTTCACACAGCTGGGTGTCTAGCCCTCCCGCTGTTGTTCTTCCATACCATGCACTCGCACGCACACTTACACCTATGGCCAATTTAGAGTGACCAATCCACCTACTGCATGTCTTTGAAATATGGAGGAAAGTGGAGCAACTGAAGGAAACCTATGCCAGCATGGAAGGACATGCAGACTCCACACACTTAATACTGACAGTCTAAAAAAATTATACAAAAATATCTAACCTCTTAAATATTGATATTTAAAACTATCTAGATACTAAATATCGACAGTACCTAACTACAGCCAAAAAATATGTTTTTGCAGGTGGGGGGGGGGCTTGACCCCCACTGCACCACCACACCCTTGCTAATTATATATACCAACTCTGAGGTTGTACAGCTGTGGGAAAAGGGCATATACCCTTCCACTGGATAAATTCAATTTAACCCTCATCAGAACAAATCTATCCTGTTTATCCAAGCATTCAGCTTGCAAAATCCAATTCTTCTAGTGGTGGATCAGAATTCAGATCCTATGCTTGGGAGAAGGAAAGTCCCCATCCTCTCCACTGCATCTACACATATTTAGCACTCTGACACTTAATGTTAATCAGCTGGAGGAAGATTAAGGAAGCTTGAATTTTCCTACAATGGAATAAACAAGCCTTGTATTGATAACCAGTTGAAATGTTAGGACTCACAACAGTGAGTTCCAAAACGCAGAGACTGAATGGCCAAAAGTCTGGACTTACATATACTAAGTCTGAGATGCCATTTCTTGGAATATTCCTTTTTTTTCCTGAGATGTGGCAATTTTGGAGTTGATACATATATGTTCAGGAGGTGTGGGGTGCTTGCCCCTCATGTGGGTGAAGTGACCAAAAGCTCATTGGAATAGAAAGAGGACTAATCCCTGGGGAGGCAGAGTGCAATACTTTCCATTGAGAGCAATGCTTAACCACGTGATAAGTAAACTGCCTCGTACTGTATAAACACAACTATGTGGAAATCATCAGTAACATACTGCAAGCACAGCAGAATTAAAAACAAAACAAAGAATTATAAGTAGACTAACATCTGGGCATCAAGGCTCACTAAAAGTAATATCAGCCCAGTTTATGACAGCCATTTCAGGTAGATATTTGGTAAAACTATGCTCTGCTATTCCCCCCATAGTATTATACATATGAAAGCCTAGCCAATGACAAATAAACAGTACAAGGTAATAAATATCATATTATAAGCAACTAGGATGGAGAATGCACAATACAAAAAAAAACATCAGCTCTAAAGTTTTTGAAGATAGTCAGTTAGTAATTACATCATAAGGAGGTGAAGTAATGTATTAAACGTGGACATTTTATAAAAGTGTGTAAGACATGTTTGTGAAAACATGCATACCAGGTGGGGAAATAAAATATGGTAACTGCAGTCTGATCTCTTCATAAAGTATTAAATGAGCTGCACTTTATTAGTAGGAATATATTACATCATAAAGTATTAAATGAGCTGTACTTTATTAGTAGGAATATATTACATCATAAAGTATTAAATGAGCTGTACTTTATTAGTAGGAATATATTACATCATAAAGTATTAAATGAGCTGTACTTTATTAGTAGGAATATATTACATCATAAAGTATTAAATGAGCTGTACTTTATTAGTAGGAATATATTACATCATAAAGTATTAAATGAGCTGTACTTTATTAGTAGGAATATATTACATCATAAAGTATTAAATGAGCTGTACTTTATTAGTAGGAATATATTACATCATAAAGTATTAAATGAGCTGCACTTTATTAGTAGGAATATATTACATCATAAAGTATTAAATGAGCTGCACTTTATTAGTAGGAATATATTACATCATAAAGTATTAAATGAGCTGTACTTTATTAGTAGGAATATATTACATCATAAAGTATTAAATGAGCTGTACTTTATTAGTAGGAATATATTACATCATAAAGTATTAAATGAGCTGTACTTTATTAGTAGGAATATATTACATCATAAAGTATTAAATGAGCTGTACTTTATTAGTAGGAATATATTACATCATAAAGTATTAAATGAGCTGTACTTTATTAGTAGGAATATATTACATCATAAAGTATTAAATGAGCTGTACTTTATTAGTAGGAATATATTACATCATAAAGTATTAAATGAGCTGCACTTTATAAGTAGGAATATATTACATCATAAAGTATTAAATGAGCTGTACTTTATTAGTAGGAATATATTACATCATAAAGTATTAAATGAGCTGCACTTTATTAGTAGGAATATATTACATCATAAAGTATTAAATGAGCTGTACTTTATTAGTAGGAATATATTACATCATAAAGTATTAAATGAGCTGTACTTTATTAGTAGGAATATATTACATCATAAAGTATTAAATGAGCTGTACTTTATTAGTAGGAATATATTACATCATAAAGTATTAAATGAGCTGTACTTTATTAGTAGGAATATATTACATCATAAAGTATTAAATGAGCTGTACTTTATTAGTAGGAATATATTACATCATAAAGTATTAAATGAGCTGCACTTTATTAGTAGGAATATATTACATCATAAAGCATTAAATGAGCTGTACTTTATTAGTAGGAATATATTACATCATAAAGCATTAAATGAGCTGCACTTTATTAGTAGGAATATATTACATCATAAAGTATTAAATGAGCTGTACTTTATTAGTAGGAATATATTACATCATAAAGTATTAAATGAGCTGCACTTTATTAGTAGGAATATATTACATCATAAAGTATTAAATGAGCTGTACTTTATTAGTAGGAATATATTACATCATAAAGTATTAAATGAGCTGTACTTTATTAGTAGGAATATATTACATCATAAAGTATTAAATGAGCTGTACTTTATTAGTAGGAATATATTACATCATAAAGTATTAAATGAGCTGCACTTTATTAGTAGGAATATATTACATCATAAAGTATTAAATGAGCTGCACTTTATTAGTAGGAATATATTACATGAACTTTAGCCTTCGCTCTCAGAATAGAACATCATAGGGAAAGACAACAAAACGATTATGCATGAATGACACGTGAAAAAGCAGAATAAGATGACCATGACATTTGGGGGGGTCACAGTATATACCACATCAATACTGCAGCATCATTTGAGGGGAACAGCATATACCACACGCACAGTGCAGCATCAGTTGGGGGGTCACAGCATATACCACACGCATACTGCAGTATCAGTTGGGGGTCACAACATATACCACACTCACACGGCAGCAGGAGTTGGGAGGAGGGGGTCACAGCATATACCACACGCACACTAGAGTATCAGTTAGGGGGTCACAGCATATACCACATGCACACTGCAGCAGCTTGAACACAGCTGCTGTCAGTACAAAATGGAGAGGCGATTAACATGACTACTGTAAATGACAGACTTGCATTGTTAACATTACTGTTGTAAAGGACAGGCATGCATTGTTAACATTACTATTGTAAATGACCGGCTTGCATTGTTAACATTACTATTGTAAATGACAGGCATGCAAAGTTAACATTACTGTTGTAAATGACAGGCTTGTATTGTTAGCATTACTATTGTAAATGATAGACATGTATTGTTAAGATTAGTATTGTAAATGACAGACTTGCATTGTTAACATTACTATTGTAAATGACAGGCCTGCATTGTTAGCATTACTATTGTAAATGACAGACTTGCATTGTTAACATTACTATTGTAAATGACAGGCCTGCATTGTTAGCATTACTATTGTAAATGACAGGCTTGCATTGTTAACATTACTACTGTAAATGACAGGCTTGCATTGCTAACATTACTGTTGTAAATGACAGGCATGCATTAACATTACTATTGTAAATGACAAGCCTGCATTGTTAGCATTACTATTGTAAATGACAGGCATGCTTTGCTAATCTGGTACTATAACGCTCATTTGTGGTGGCTGCAGCCCCTTTAATCACCTGCTTGCACTCCTGATCTACACAACACCTGATCTTAGTCAAAGGCATTGAAATGATGACTTATTTTCTGCCAGTGCAGGAAGAAAAGGGTCTAGGGTAACAAAAACGATAATATCATGTTTTTCTTCCAATTTTTTCTGTGAAAGAAGCAAAATGGTTAACAATGGAATTTACACTCTGTGCTGTGACTCACAGCTGAAAGTCATCCAGCAAGGCATACATGGATTATAAGGATATACATTGTCTGGGAGTGTTCCGACATATGTATTCAGTTTGGCTGTAGAACAAATGCAGTGCCTTGTACAGACATAGTATCGCTTGTCTGAGTTACAAAAAAATTACATTTTATAAAATCATCCACCAGCCAGCGTGCATAAGAGATGGTGACAACGATGTCTTTTTGGAGCTCAAAGAATAAAGATAGTAATTGTTTTTTATACTTGTAATATGTTTGGGATTAATTATTGTATGAACTGTAAATGTGTGTTGGAAAACAAACTGTTGCAACATGTGTAGTATGAGAAAAAAGTTTTAATGCTGATGCTTTTAGTTGGAATGTAGGAATAATAATTGTGTAATTCTAGCCCTTCCAGTCTCTAAAGAAACATTTACCTGTTTATTTTTTTCTTCTTATTTGTGATATATCCCCACTACCCTCCCAGTCTGTCTGTGACTCAGCAATAGTTGACTCACTTTCTCTCAGCTCTCAGACAAGGTAACTTTTTAGGGCATTCAACTGGTAAAATTAAAAAGGACTTTCTCTCCTTTAAAAAAAGCACTGGTAGCAAAAGAAAGACTAACATTAAAGATGTGACTTCTGAGCAACTGATAGTTTATTTTTGAATTGCACATACCTTGATTGGGTCATCCCGCTCCATTCGCCCTACGGGCTCACTCTGCTCCCCTACCCTGCCCCCACTTCCCACACACCCCTACATACTCTGAATTTATAGTAACCTCCTTTACTAAGACCCTCCCTTCATCCACCCATTATCCAATAATTACACCCAGCAGCGTCATCTACACACCCCCTTCAACTTCCCACCACTCCAGCCCAGCTACCAGTTCAGTATCCACACCCATAACGCCTACTCACACAACTCACACCCTCACCAAATATAAATACCTCCTCTAACTCCACAACCTCATTCCCACTAATTCTCATTACCCCCAGTCTCATCTCCACTATACCCTCCTGGGATTAACCTCTCTATTCACCTGCCTCTCCATAGCCACCATCAGCACCTATTCTCTCTTCACAATCACTCACTATATCCACCCCAAATCCCCCACCCTAACCCACAACATTACTATCACCCCCACTCACACAAGCATATACCCCACCATATACACCCAACCTTCCATATACCATGCCCCTCCCATATACCACTTCTATCTATCTAAAAAGCAACCAAGTCTACAATTTCACTACCTAATTATCCAGTACCTAAAAACTATCACCTGTATAACTACCCAGCTACTACTAGGAGGAGACATTCACCCCAACCCCGGGCCAGCAACCCCTACTAATAAGCCATGCACCCATCACTATCCAGCTAAGCACAAACCCACCGACTTACTGATACTAAATATAAATACCCGCAGTATCATGAACAAAATAGAAGACCTTTATGCTGCCATCTCCTTATATAACCCTGATATTATTCTCATCACAGAGACGTGGATTAAGCCACATATTAAAGATAATTCCATCACCTCACCTGGATATAACATTCTCAGGGCAGACCGGCTACATAAAAGAGGCAGAGGCTTAGCTCTACTTCACAGAACCAACCTACAACTCCAACTCCTCCAAAAAGATTCCCCCAACTTTAACAATGCAGAGATTCTATTTGCAAAGCTCTCCCTTAACCAAGATAAGCACCTAAACCTACTGGATATCTATATACCTCAGGGTGACAACTTAACCACCCTAGAATCCATACTTCACTGGGCCTCATACTCCCTCCTTCAAGAAACTATTGTGCTAAGTGATGTAAACGTTGACTGGAACTCCATCCATTCTTCCATCCCTCACCCACCACATTAACCTACATAACTTCACCCACCTTATAGATACTCCCACATGCATTGATAAGGCCACAGAAAGAGAATCTATGCTTGATTACATCCTCACAAATCAACCAAATACTGCCCATCAATGAGGCACCCTACCAAACTCTCTGTGTGACCACAGCCCCACTTTTATCCTTAGGCAAAAACTTACAATAATTAACTCTCCCTCCCTTCTACAAACCCACTCTAACAAAAATTTTCCTACAGACCACTTCATAAGAGCCTTGCAACATTGCAACTGGTCTCCCAACAAAATCCTTTCATTAGACAAAGTAGTTGATTACTTCAAATCCACATTCCTAAATATCCTCAACCAACTAGCCCCCTTAAAAACTATCAGGATACGTAGCAAGCCACCCCTTGGCTCCAGAAAAAACACAAAAGTCCTACTTAGAGCCAGGGATAAGGCCTGGAAAACCTGGCACCACACCAGATCACCCACAGCTAGTCAAACCTTTCATGAGCTCTGAAACATAGCAAAAAAGCAGGTTAAGCTCAATAAACAAAATTACTGTATCACTCAACAAAACAAATTCAGTACAAAATCACAAAAATTCTAGGCAACAATAAATAAGATCCTACAACCCGGAACAACCACCACTCCCACACCCAATATAACAAGTACAGACCTGGACATAGCCTCCAGCTTTAATAACTATTTCACCTCCTCAGTACTTTACTCTTAAACAACATCACTTTCTCCAACACCCCACAACCACCTCAGGCCCAAATTAATACCATACCTTTCACACTTGTTTGTTTCTACCTCTACTATCCAAAAACTCTTAGCCAAACTCAAACCTACCACCCTTGCAGCTGATAACCTTCCTGCGGAATACCTCCAAATTACATCCACAGGTACAGCTTATCCCATTTCACTTCTAATAAATGGATCCATCACCGAAAACACCATCATATATCATACCACCCCACAAAGGTGGCCCCTCCCTAGACCTTTCTAACTATCGACCAATTGCAATTCTCTCACCCCTCTCTAAGATCCTAGAAGGATGGATTTATCACCAGTTCCTCTCCTAGCTCCTCACCAACAACCTTCTCTCCTCAAACCAACATGGATTTTGCCCATCCCACAGCACCACCATTGCCCTACTCAAATTCACCAATACTATAAACTCCCACAGGAATCTAGGTAGATTTGTTTCAGCTACCTTCATAGATTTATCCAATGCATTCGGCACAGTCTCACATAATAAACCACTGTCTTGTCTCTCTGACCTCAGCGTTAACAACCCCCCTCCTCTGGTTTAAAAGCTATTTAGATAACTGCCAACAATCCATAAAATGGTATAACTCTCTAGGGCCCGACTCCCAACCTCCTTAGGTGTGCCACAAGGACCAATCCTAGAAACCCTTCTTTTTAATATCTTCACAAACCAACACCACTCAGCTACCTCTAAAGCTGACATAGTCCAATACGCTGACGACACAGCTCTCATATGCTCTGCACCCAACATCCAACTTCTCCAACAAAAAGCCCAAGAAGCCTTCTCTAAAATAGAGAACTGGCTTAACAACTCACAACTTATACTAAATCCCAAGAAAACACAACTAATGCTAATCCACTCTAATAGAACAAGCAACCTTACCTTCTGTATACTCTCCACCAGCAAAACCCAAATCACCCCCGTCACTGAGGCTAAACTCCTAGAAGTTATCATTGACCAGCAACTCAAATTCACAAAGCCCATATCAACAACCATCACTAAAGTCCACAAAAAGCTAGGTTCCCTCTATTGCTGTAAAAGTCATCTAACCACTGAATCTCGAATTGCAATCGCCAGGACCCACCTCCTATCTACTCTACTTTATGCATCGGCAGTTCTAACTAATCTTTACAAAACTGACCTTAATAAACTTTCCATCTGTTACAACAAAATTGCTAGGTTTGCCACCAATGCCAAATCACGATCCCACCACTGCCTTTCCCTAAAAGCCTTGCACTAACTTGAATTTCCAAACCTATTAAGGTACCATCAACTCAGCCTAGCTCATCTAATTCTGTACTACCCGAGAAAACCCCCGACCTGACTGGCATGCTGAACGTCTACAATTCAAATAGACAACTTTGGTCCTCCAACAAAGTCTTAATCAAAACCATCACATGCAAAAACAACTCCAGGGAATCACTATTTGCCCATGAAATAGCAAAAATATGGAACAACCTTCCCCCTGACCTCAGACTACAAAACTCCACACCCTCCTTCAAAAGCCTACTTAAAACATACCTCTTCACCAACCATCTATGCAACTGTAATTGACCCCCTAAAGCCATGTCCGCTTACTATTTCTACATCCCTTCTGTCCTGGACAACACAAACAACACCATCAAACTATACCTATCCATGTGTGAGCAATAACCTATATATAAGTGTATGTACATGTGTGAGTGTGTGTGTGTGTGTGTGTGTGTGTGTGTGTGTGTGTGTGTGTGTGTGTGTGTGTGTGTGTGTGTGTGTGTGTGTGTGTGTGTGTCTGTATATGTATGCATGTGTATACAGTATATACTTTTGTAGGCATTTTGCTCCCATATCTGTCAACCATCAAACCTCTCTTACTCCAGATAGACCATCATTCAGGCAGCCATATGGGATGACTGTGCCATCACTGACATCCCATCAACAATGACATTTTTCTGTAGAAGTTATAGCCCTTCCCTGTGGGTGGGGAACATGAGACCCACATCACCATGGGGACCGTTACACCTGCACATGCATGTGCATTCTTCGCTGCACTGACTGAGAAACAGTATTCTGTTCTCAGCTTGGTAAGTTGAACTTATACCTCAAGACTACTCTGAAATATTACCTCTCCTTCTCCAAAGGATTGGGATATGGGATGCCTATCTTATCCACAACAGCTCCAACATATGCCCGTATCACTAATCACACAGTGTCATCTGGCTCATAGTAAGGGTTTTATTTCTTTACACCAACAAATCTAGCTATTGAGGTTTGTTATGGTGAAAATTCAGTTCACCATACTGAATGGTGCTGGTTTGAGGTTTGGTGCCCTACCACTCAAATGCTCACCCACAAAATCTAATTGATTTGAAGAACTAAACATACATGAGCCTTAATGAACTTTATAAGGCCCTACCACAAAGGTTAACAGTGAAGGATGTTGTATGATCAAGATTTTGTTGCCCTGCAAGTTGCTAACACTGTCTTCACCAAGTGGTCTGTTTGACACAATGCAAGTCAGCAAACACATTTCATTGACCTGTCCTTCTCACACCTTATGTGAACATTTAATTTCATACTATATAACAAGAAAGGTTGGGGGGACCACCCACATACCCCGGGATTCAGTAAGGTTCCGTGCAGGAATAGCTTATTCCTGCACGGAAGTGACCGTTTAGGAGCAGCATAGTAGCGCGCCATGCATAGTAATGAAGGAGCA
This sequence comes from Protopterus annectens, assembly GCF_019279795.1. Classification (NCBI taxonomy): domain Eukaryota; kingdom Metazoa; phylum Chordata; order Ceratodontiformes; family Protopteridae; genus Protopterus; species Protopterus annectens. The sequence goes on from NC_056745.1 coordinate 36,897,270, forward strand.
ATGCCTCAGCTCCTAAATGGACATGTAGCATGGACAAGTGCAGGGGGCATGTCTGAGAGCACAGCAATCACAATATACACACCCCCCCAGTCAAGAACTGCCATTTGGCAATTACAATAAGCAAGACCCCTCATAGGGGGTTGCATACCCCCAACAGCATAGATCAATACAGAATGTCCAGATATGTGGTTCATACATCTGGCCTGTCCCTCATTTACCCTGCCAAATCACTGGGATGATCTCATTAATGAAGTCTGAAATAATGGCAAACATACGAGTGTCAGACTTCAAATCCATCAGAAAATGTACATAAAAACAAATCCTGTTACCCTAGCAACACCCCAAGTTTATAAGAGCAATATTTAAAATATAATAATATAAACACTTTTTTTATCAGATTAAATTTAACCGTAGTTGCATGGGTTTGCCCACTGCTTAACTACATATACTGTAGCTTAAATGGCACAAGAAGATAAACATCAAGATACATGCAAATGAAGCAGTACTGCAATAGTGTAGTGGTTAGAGCATTTGCCTTATGAGCAGTCATTCCCAGTTTGATTCTCACTCCAGTAAATTCCATTTTCCATGTCGAATCACTTTATGAACAATATTTTTTGTTGCATAATCTACTAAATAACATATATTTGTGAACTGGAGTACTGCATTAACTGCAGATGTGAGGTGTCATTGTAATAATGTTGTAAAATCCACAGATAACCACAAGTGCCTCACACAGTATATGTACACATGAATCAGGGATACAAATCGAAGGTATAATGTGTAATGAATGATAAATCCATAGAGTGTCCAAATCCACCACCTTCCCAAGAACCATGTTACATTTCTGTTAAATTAGTGTGGGGGTAAGTGGGAGTCAGCACTTGTAAGCAGTAGTAAGTGGGTATAAACCTGTTTGCACAGGGGTAAGCAATGCGCACACAGGTTAAGCAATATTAAGGCTAACTTTCTGTAAGCATATTTAACCAGAAGGTATCATTGCTTACCATCACGCAAACCCACTTACAATTGCTTAAAAGTGCCTTAATCACTCTGTATCCAACAGCTGCTGTTCTGCCCAGCAACAAAATAAACAGCCCTTGCAGGTCTTGAATCCAGGACTCTGTACACTATAGTCACAGTAGTTAACCAGTAAGCCATCACAGCAGTACATAAGATTGAGGTCTCACCAAACAGATCCTCACTATAGGAAAATCAAAATTAACATGCAAAAGGAATCCATATACAGTTTTATGTTGTATAACCTACTACATGACATAAATATGTGAACTGGACTACTGCATTAAGTCCAGATGTGAGGTGTCATTCTAATAAAGTTTTGAAATCCCCCAATAAACACAAGGACCCCATACAGTGTATGTACACATGAATCATGGATACCAAACACATATATAACATGTAGTGAATGATAAATCAATGCCAAACAGCAAATAGTGTGCAAATTAAAATTTAAGCAACGCTAAGCATTGCACACCCCTGCTTACTAGGTGTAAGAAATGTGTAGGCCAGCTAAATCAGTTTTCCCATTAGTATAACCCTTTAAGCAATGCCAACCTTGTGTAAACAGGTTTGTCCATAGCTTAGCATTTTCAAAACTGTCCAATCACAGCAAAGTGCAGGAAATCAGCCCTATTTAAACCCCACAGGCAGGAATACATCTCATAACTGGTTGCAGCTTCCTCTTGTAGGCACTAATACAGGTGTGGGTGAAGGGATGCACTTCTGCGTGCAGCGCTGGGGCATCCAGGAGTCCAAAGTCATGGCAGGACTCCTTGCTAAAGACCATGACTAGAGACTGCAGCAGGGCCAGTACCAGGGTTCCCAATATAAAGCGGAAGCCTTGGACCGTCTTGCCCGTGACCTCACCAGTGCCACTGGCATCCCTCGAACTGGTGACCAGGTCAGGCATCCCTATACTGACCTGAAACGGAGAAAGAGGGAGCTCTTGGATCAGTGGATCCAAGAGGATAGGCAGATGGGTGATGTCCCAGCCGTGTGTATCAGTTGACTACTTGTTTAATAATTTCTAGTTCATGTATATTATGGATAGGTATGGCTAAATATTCCTCTTATGTCTTTGAAAGCAACAGACAAGCGGGATGTGAACCGGGAAGCCCATACCTGTCGACTGCAGAGGTTGCATCACAAGGCAGATTAGTAATAATCTTGCATGTACTGTCATAAAAAAAAAAATCTAAAAGTAGTAGAAAGTTAATTGCCAGTATAAAACCTGTATTGTGTATGGCATGTACTGAATAAACCAGACAATATGGCAAGAAGAGTCTCATATAGGTTGCATGTAAATAAAAGGTTAACAGTCTGGCAATAAAGGTCTAACTACTGGACTGCTTGTGTTTACTCTGGTATCATATGGTAATGTAGTGTTGCAATCCCTTAATAGTACTGTTGTATTAAGCAATGTTACCCACACTGTGCTACATAAATAAAATGTGTAGGAATGTCTGTATCCGACTGTTGTAATCACAAGAGGCCATATTGTACAACTGAGAGAGACTTAGACAGAAAACAGTGAAAGATAGACAACATAATCCAAATAGCACACTCAACTGAGACGTGAAGTGTTGTATTTTTAGCACACACAGCCATGGTTCGAATCCTGGGAGTGGTAGTAAGCTGTATGCAGAGTCATACCCCACAACTGTACAGATATTGGCAGAAAGTCCAGATAATTGGTGTAAGTCCCCTGCCTGTCACCCTGTCCCCCTGGCAAATCAGTGGGATGATCCCAGATGTTTAGGCAGCAAATGACATACAGCTGACTGTCAGACATCATAACTGTAAGAAATATATCTAAAAGAACAAACCTGTCACTCTAGCAACTCAACCAAAGTGTTATGAAAGTAATAAGCAAAGTATGTCGCAACTCCACCCCCATGTTGTGAAGTTATGACCAGAGTGTGTGCAGTAACAGAGTGAGACGTATGTGCATAATAATAATGTGGAATCTGGTAATATGTGTGGCAACATTCAGGTAGTGTGAACAAACATTCCCCCCACAGGTCTGTCAGATATGAAAACTGTGCCGAGAAATAAAAGATTGAAATCCTGGACTGGTACTTTTAGTCTGGTATTGTATGGCAGAGTTACTGTTGCAGTATCTCTGAATAATAAGGTATTACTCATAACTGTCATACACACAGTGCTACATAATAAAACTGTCTAGGAAACCCTGTATACGTATTTTGTAATTACAAGGTCAGATTGTAAAACCACGGGAGACTTATAGACAGAATTCTGAGTAAAGATACACAGCAATATCTATATAGCACACCCTACTTTGGTGTACACTGTTTTATTTCATCACAAACAGCCATGGCCCGAATCCTGGGAGTGGTAGTAAGCTGTATGCAGAATCATACCCCTCGACTGTACAGATCTGTCTGGAATATCCAGAGAATTGGCCCATATCTACTGGCTGTTACCCTGTCCCCCTGGCAAATCAGCGTGCCAATCTCTGACCTTTAGGCAGCATTTAATGCCATATAACTGTCAGGCCTGTAAATATTTGAAAAATGTCTATGAAAACAAACCTGTCATTGTACAACTCACCAAAGGTTTATGAGGGCAATAGTCAAAATATGTCCCAGTTTCAGGAAATTGAATTGATAACATCTATGAGGGTTCATGAAATACGAGTAATGAAGCCTGATAAAGGCGGGGGAGCTATCTTAATGCATGAAAATGATTACCTTGAAAAAATGCATTGTTTACTTTCCTCTGAAGAATATAAAAAAGTATCACTAAATGAATTTAATCAAGCCTATCTAAGAATTAGGGATTTTTTAAGTGATTTATTCATTGATGGCTGCATTTCACTTGATTTATATCATTATTTTTCTATGCCAGCACCCCTTACCCCGGTGTTGTTTGGCATCCCGAAACTACATAAAAATATCCAAGACCCCCCATTTAGGCCTATAATAGACGGACGGAACTCTATCACCTACCCTTGTGCCAAATGGGTGGATAACAAATTGAAAGAGTTTCTTAAGACGGAAGGCCAGATATGCAAGGATTCCTGGCATGTCTTAAAGAGTCTTAATGAAATTCCTTTTAAAGCTGATTTAATATTTGTGACAGCGGATGTTAAGAACTTATATACCGTTATCCCTCATGTAACAGGACTTGAATGGGCCCGTGAATTTTTGTTGGCAAAAAAGTGTCCAGGGAAGGATGTGGATTTAATTATCTCCATTTTGGAAATTATTTTAGGGAATAACTATTTTATGTTTAGAAAGGACATATACTTACAACAAACAGGGGTAGCGATGGGTTCCCCGGTTGGTGGTAGTTTCGCCAACACAGTAATGGCCTATTGGGAGCGGACACTACTTTTTCCTCATGATTTATTCAAGAAAATTATAGTGTGGTATACACGCTATCAGGATGATATCCTAATGATAGCTAATGGTACACGGGATGAAGTTATAGAGTTAATTAGTGAAATTAATTCCTTCACTTCTTTCTTGGATTTTACTTATGAAATTGGGGATACATCAATTCACTTTTTAGATATCAACATCAATAAAGATATAGCAGGAAATACTTTTTCCACAAAAATATATAGAAATGGGTTCCCCGGTTGGTGGTAGTTTCGCCAACACAGTAATGGCCTATTGGGAGCGGACACTGCTTTTTCCTCATGATTTATTCAAGAAAATTATAGTGTGGTATACACGCTATCAGGATGATATCCTAATGATAGCTAATGGTACACGGGATGAAGTTATAGAGTTAATTAGTGAAATGAATTCCTTCACTTCTTTCTTGGATTTTACTTATGAAATTGGGGATACATCAATTCACTTTTTAGATATCAACATCAATAAAGATATAGCAGGAAATACTTTTTCCACAAAAATATATAGAAAACCTACATATAGCAATTCCTTCCTACATTTCACAAGCTGCCACCCCTACCATCAAAGAAAGGGGTGGTTAAAGGACAATTTGTCCGTGCCTCCCGAATGTGTTCCACAGATGAAGCATGGAAGCTTTGGGAAATGTTTAACAACAGAGGGTATCCGGATAAACTATTAAATGTAGTTTTTGTTGAAGTTAATAACAAAAGGAAGGTTGGATTGCTTGGCCCTATTTTCAAAGGGACAAATAAGGTTTTTGATAACACAGGTCAAGATATTCGGCTGGGTAATAATAATTTAGAAAGTGAAAACAGCAGTAACATTGAAACCAATTATAACATCAGTTTTTTGACACAATTTAATTCCTATGCTACACATGTTAGATGTGTTTTACAAAATAATTGGGAATATATTATGCAAGATAGAAAATTACATTCCCTATTAGGTCCCAAATTGAATATAGTATATAAGAAGGCCCTCTCTACAAAAAATCTACTGGAATTTCCACTTAGAACTTATAAAGCCAATAAGGGCATGTTCAAGTGTGGTAGATGTAGATATTGTAGGTTCATACAGACAGGTTCCACCTTTATTATTAGAGGCATTAAATATTATATCAATGGTAAATACAATTGCGAGAGCCAGGGGGTGGTATACCTTGCAAAGTGTAAAGAATGCCCGGCTTATTATTTTGGTAAAACAGAAAGAGTAT